>NW_026571447.1:25740000-25807814 GCF_026225935.1 Boleophthalmus pectinirostris
ACCTTTTGGGGTTTTAGGGCCAGTTGCCATAGAAACCATTCACCTAATAGAGTTGAGCTGTGGTTGTTGGCGCTGCAATGACATTAATGCAAGAGGCAAGGACCTGTCTGGATTTATTGCCCGACTGCACGGATAATTATGGCTTGTTAACAGAACCTGCTCTGAGAAAGTCAGTGCAAGATGAGTCTGTTTGGAGACTGTGGACACAATGAAAAATTAATATGAAGGAGTTTGAAAATGTTTGAAATCAGCCTCGTAGCCAGTAATGTCTCTTTTATTTGGTGGATTTACACCAGATGTGTCCTTCTTGAGATTTAGCCTCTACTTGTATAAATCCTTGTGGTTGTTTCAGATTTCATTTCATTAACAATGGGCACTTTGCATGTATTCTTGTTTAAAGCACTAGTTAAAATCAATATTCATAATCTGAGCTTATTCATTTATTGTGAGATAATGTCTGACATAAATAATTAAACCAAATCCTATACTTATGTATACCAAAGTGAAATGATGTTAATACAAAGTACTTGTGTGTACCACCATTAACCTATCAAGTACAGAACTATAAAAAGATCTCTGTAGGACTGTAGGAAAAAAAAACAAACACAGGACTGTAACTAAATTTAATCCAGTTTAAACAAAAACAAAAATTGGCAACCCAGGACTTTCTAAACTAATAAAATCCTGAGAAGCAGTTAATGTATGAAGACTGCAATTTAACCATCGCATTCATGCCTTAAAGCAGCAGTGTGTAACTTTCTGGAGATGGCACATCACTTGCATGGTTCTATGGAGAAAGTTAATACCATACATTTTCCATGGAGATATACCTTTTCATCTCATACTGTGGAATATTTTAACAAAAACATAATTACAAGCAGGTCATTCTCCCCTGGGCCACTTAAAAGTTAGGTTTGTGGAGATGCAAGCCTACTCATAAGTTCATAATTTTAAAGAGGTTTAGGAGTTTCGGCCTTCTGACATTTCTCACACACATAGACACACACACATACACTCATTCTCTCTGTCTCTTCTCTCTCTCTGTCTCTCTCTTCTCTGACAGGGCACATTGGCAGACCTCTTGTACAAATGGGGCTGTGTCGCCGCAGAAACAGGTCCAGATGGTGGCAGCCTGCTGTGAGGAGCTGTGGCTGGAGTGACTAGTGGTTTGTGTGGCTTAAACCAACCCTGACTAGACCCTTTTCACACCCGGGGGCCCCTCTGCTCTCTATGTCAAGTCTCACGTTACACCATGTTGTTTGTCATAGGAGCAGAAGTGAAGGCTTAATAAGGACTGATATTGATGGTTGTAGGGGAAACTTCATTACACATTTACTACATTTTGATTGAGAGCACATGGATAACAAGAACAAATCCAGTGGTGCAGTTTTTGAGTAATGGCTTGAGATGCTTGTCACCAGCTCAGCCATTTCTGCAACAGCCCTTGAGAAACTTAATCCTATACTTGGCTTTCATTTTTATTATTTAGCAGTAACACTGTCAATAAATCTCCTAAAGAGCTTTTCTGGTCTCTTGTACAGATGTAGAGACCATAGTACCAGGCACATCTCATATCTTTCGGTATTATTGGAGCAGTGAAAACATCAGATATGCAGTTTTGAGTTGATAAAGTGATATTTGCATATATATTCTATTCATAGATAAAATTTATGTTTTGTGATAACATTATTTGTGAACATTTATGGCAATGGCAAGAAGAGAGCAAACCATCACTGAGCTTTTTTCATAAAGAGGTTGGTGTGTATGTAGTGGTTAATGCTAGAAATGTGATTTAAGCTTCTCCAGTAATTTTTCACTCATCTAAACAACATATTTCATGTTACAGCAAAATAGAAAATGCCACATCTAAACAAGGTGTAGGACTAAAGGGCTTAACCAGGACTAAAGCAGGTATATACCAGGTATAAATACCACCATCTAACTTAATAACTAAGGGTTTGTGCACACAAACTTTGCTAGTTTTAACACTGAACTGGGTTTTCAGTATTAACATTTGTGAAGTGGACCTTGTAGATATTGTCTTGTTTTGTTTTATACCACAGTTAAAGGACCACTGCTATCTGACTACATTATCACCAGTGATGTAAACATTATTCCCTTGATCAAAAATTGTGATCATTATATTATAGTAAGAGCTAAAAATAATAATAATAAATAATATTGGTGAGGCTATATTAACTTTACTTCATATCATATAATGGTATTTGTTCATCAATCTTGAATAAATGTAAAATCATGATGTTTCTGCTAACAATAATCATGTAAATGTGATATTGAGACTTCCCTAAATATTACTTATCCTAAGAGCAAACAAACCACACAAAGCTTTTCATTTTGCTGTTGTAGAGTTTCCCTTAATCTGAGACACATCTAGTTCCTCTGAGGCTGTCCCTCTTGGCTGGGGGATTCTGTTCTACCACAGCGCTGCAGGATCTGGTAACACCATGAGTGACAGGTCAATGGCAGCAGCCAAGTGAGTCTCATTCCCACAGGGTCAAATGTGGCCTTAAGTGAATGGGTGAAACTGAAGGGGAAAGAAAACCATCTTTGAACCTTAAAGAACCAATACACTCCTTTAAAACGTTGTTCAGTGAGTGCAGATTTGGTGATTTGGGCTTTTCACAGTTTGTGGTGTTGTCTGTTCAGCACTTGCTGCATTGTTGTGTCTTCAGATTTCAGGTGGAGCAGGGTTAGACACACTGCATTGATTGAGGTTTTGTTGGATCGCTGTTTCTGTTAACATACAAAGAGAAAACTGGTGTTGTCCAGACACAGGTCACAGTCTGTTTTCTTATAAACACTTGTCCACCCTTCATTCAGGGTTGAGTGGATCCGTTTTACAGCTGTCATTATCTGACTAAAGCTAAACTTAAATCAGTGAAAACTTAATTATCTGATTTCTCATCCTCATGCTTCAAAAATCAAATAATTCCTAACATCTCTAAATTAATTAATGCCTGAAAGAAAATTTTAATTGTCTAACTTTCCAAGCAAAGTCTAATTACTTGGAGGTTGTGGCCAACTTACACAGTATACTTAATACTTTAAGGTATTAAAAATGTAATGTTGTTATTGAGTGGAGCTGAAAGCTGTGTTCTTGCCTTCACATGGAGCAGATCATTTTCATATGTTGTTGTATGCAGCTGTTGACTGTCGGCTCATATCATGTACCGCTCCCCAAGCTCTCCAAATCCAGTCTGCTGACCTTTCACTCCTGCTCTGTCTCACAGATGTACATGCTTTGAACTCTAGGTGCACTCCCCAGCCAATCAGCACAGGGCCCTTGAAACCCTCCACTGCACCCCGGGGCTGCACAAAGTGGCCCATCAAACCTATAGATGCTGGGGATTTTTTATGTATGTCCTGGAAAGGCGTCCTCCCGTTCAAAAGCTCTCTGATCTTGACCCATTTGAAAGTGCATAGGTGTGCATGTCCCAGCTCGGAACATATGGAGCAGAAATATCTGGAAAATACAAGCGTTAAACAGTTTTTGTCAGTAACTACCCTGCTATCCAAAAGCATAGCACACTCAGATGGCCAATGTTCAAAAATCCTTCCTATTTCTAAATTACGTTTCAGCAAAAAGCCTTCATCAGATCAACTAACTACTCTGCAACCACAGAGAGAAGAGCAAAACATGAAGTCTGAATGACCACATCTTTATGTTTGGGTATAAAATAAGAAAATACAAAGGAAAAAATGCTGTGTGTTGTTGGCAATACTTTGGTATTATCTTAGAAAATATATTTACAGTAGTTAAAAAGTTAATGCTGACAAATAGCTAAACATATAAACATATATTTTAATAATCCCGAAGTATCTCTGTATGTAGTCGAAGGACACCTGTACATCCACACAATTCTGTTGTAGCTCAAATGTAACAATTTAACTTGAACCATAACTTGAACCCTCATTTTTTTTCAGAATAGTTGCAATGACCTGTTAGGGGTCACTTGTGTCTAACATCTGACTGACAGTTTTACTTGTGTGTAAAATGTCTTTGCAGCTCATTTTGACCACACTTGTTTTGTTTTAATCACAGTCTAAATTTGACAAAAGGCAATAGCTTAGTTACACTGTGCATGCTCCAAAATGTCACTTGGATTTGACTCTGACCAGGAGCTGATCTGGAAAGCGTTACTCAGTCAGGATAAATTGTTTGCAGCTGAGAGCTGGAGAAGGAGGGAGAGACGGGGAGACACAAGCTCATGGGGCCGCTCCGTGAAATCCATAGTTGGGGCTCATGCACAGGAAGCAGCCTCTTACCAGTCAGGAAATGAAGAGCGGAGCTTGAGTTTCCCTACGTACTTCAGATGGGCCTGGTTAAGAGTCGAGACACACGGGCTCCAGCTTTTGCTAATATTAACATACCACCAACGTGCAGCAACCTCTTCTGAAGGACCTTAAGTGCATGTTTAGTACTCACAATCTATGGCCTAAGTGACATTCTGGTAACTTACAAGGAAAAAAATGGGCCAGCCTTATATTGACTTAACTAGAATACATTTAAAATAAATTTATATGCTCTTAAATCATATATAATTCACATTTATTTGGGAATTTCATTGGACTTAAATGCTATTTCTGATGTTGAACTTCCTTTATTAAAGCAGCCACACCCTTACCAGAGAATCCATCACTTGTCTCCATGGAGATCTTACTGTTTTACCAAGAATATTCCACAGTATGGGATTAAACATTGGCTCTTGCGTTTATTAAATTGTAGGTGTTTTATTGCTCAACAATGTCATGGAAAACATGAACTTACTGAGAGCAGGGTCGCCTCTCCCCAGATCTACCCTGTATCACTCATTACCTGCTTGTCTCAAAGTTGCAATCTGCACCTTTAAGAGTTTTTTGTTAGTTTTTTTCCCAGTGACTCTAAAATGTGAATATTTTTGTACTATATTGGTTGTGGATTTAGCAGAAGCTTTTATTTACAGCTAACTTTTGCCCCAAATACCCCCCATGCATATAAAATAGTGCGCTGGTGATGAGGTCTTAAGTTTCTCAGACCTCCTCTTGCCCCTCCCCCTTCCGCTCTCTGGTGGGGAGCTGAGTCAGTGGTCACGATTTGAAAGAAACGTAATTTATGTGCTAGACAGGAAGCCATGTTTTATTGCTGTTATTTATAGCTTTGTTTGAAAAGATAAAGAATGTTGAGTTTTGGTTTTTTATTACTAAACTTTGAACACATCATATTTCTGTGTTTATGTAGTCCTTTCTATGTATAAAGTATGGCCAATGTACAAGCATCGTCCTCTTAAAATATTCAGTTAATGTGGCACTATCATTGGAGAGATCCATGTTGCTGTCAGAGCATAATTTATAGTGTGGGGCTTGTTCAAACGTGAGAATAGCAAAGTGAAGGATTGATATATGTGCATGGGAGACAGATGCTAGACTGTGTAGATCATGTTGTTGTCAAGGAACAAAAGAAGAGAATTTTAAATCAGTTTCCTGAAGGATTCCTGTGCAATGGCATAGAAGTGATTTTGACTTAGACTTAGACTTAAACTTTTTTGAACAAGGGAAATTACTTGGACATGTTAGTTCACAAATTAATTAATGAATAATGAAAAATTAAGACCAATAATAAATTATAATGAAATTCTGAATAATCAAAGTAGCAATGGATAGCCAAAGAATTGCGTCAAATACGTTTTAAATATACATATTTGTATATTATGAATAAAATATAGTAAACTAAAATGTATACAGGTTTTAAACAAGAGCTGAAGTGAGGAGACATAGTACAAAGTTGAAAAAGGCAGCTCCATCTATTACATAAGAGTGAGCTGTTGTACAGTTGTATGGAGGATGGCGTGAATGTAGTCCTGTATTGTTCACTGTGAGAGACGAGCTGAAGAGATGTGTATGCAGTTAGATACAATTTATTCCATATAACCAGTTCACTTGATATTGTACGTTGGTTGAAGCAAAGTCTAAAAAGATTTTTGAAATTCTTCTTTATACACACAGACACCACCAGAGATACTACACCCCGCCACAAGCAGGAAGCAAAAATGTTTTTATATCACCTGCTGTAGCCTTGAATTTGTGGATTCTTTACCACTGTAACATGTAGTGGACATTTATCATTGAGCAGGAACAAATACTTTGAGAGATGAAAACCATGTAATTCCGATAACAATAATGTGCTTTTATTAAAAGACTTTTTAAAAGACTCTCAAATGGGCTAGATAACCAATGTCATAAATAACTATAAATGTCTGTGTATCATTTAAATATACTATGAATTATTTAAGATTTTGTAACTTCTTATAAATGTTCATAGCATTTAATGTTGTTTTGATTCTCATTACCTTTCAAACTCTTCAGAGAATATTTATTCAGATGAACTGAACATTTCCAAATGTATAAATGTGAAGGGCAAAGTGAGAAGCAAAAGTGTCATGATTATGTGCAGCTTTTACAGGATCACAAGGATCAAGGCTGGAGTTTGAAAGGAGCTCGTTCACCTTGGCTCAGTGTTCAGCGGCAGCTGCCCGCACAGAAAGAGCAAAACAACTCATGTCACAAAAGAAAAAGTTGACGTCAAATGGCCAATCGAGATCTAGAATTGTACAGTGTTACCTGTCAGGTCTGAAGTCAAACCATAGGTGTGGCTGTTGCTTTTAGGAAAACACAAAGTGACAGGTGAGTGAGAGCTGCACCAGCACAAATTTCCTGTTTTCTTTGACACGTTGGAAAGCTGGAGCTGGCTCCATGCCCACACAAATCCAATGGTATTTCTCCTGCTATTTACAAGACCACCTCTGTGTGAAGGTTGCCTCCAATGATAACCAGAATCCTCAAGGTTAGTTCATACAAATGTTGTCACAATAATAAAACTAGATTTTGATCCTAAGAATCCATGGTCAATGCTCAATAGTGATTTAGATACCAATATATACAATATTACACTCATTTTAAATGCAATATTATCAAGCAAGCAAGCAAGCAATCAAGCGTTATTTCAGACTCCAGTGGGATAATATAGAACATTTAAAAAGCAGACAAAACACAAACACAACAATAATAACATTATGTAATGTTCAACAAAAAGAAGAACTATCTATTCAATATTATAATTTGATCTTAAACTAGTTCTGATAAAGATCTACAATGTTATCCAACCCTTTTCCCACAAAGCTCCTCCTGCATGAACCAGAGATTTGTAGGGACATTTTTGGAAGATTTTTAAAATTTAATTTGATCATTTGATATGACAGCACTCTGGGAACCCCCTGAAATTTCTCCCAGAACATTCAAAAACTCTACAGCAAAGGTTTAACCCCATTTATGTTAATCTTTGTAATCATTATTGCGTTTCAGTGGTTTTCAGTATTGATTAAATCTTGATATCTTTTGGGTATTCTTTTTATAACCTTAGTTTATACTATCAAACAATAACAATTGAGATGTTTGTGTGTCAGTGGTTTTCCATTTAACTGTATGTATTCTCAGCAATGTCCAACTTCAACAATGTAATGAATGTCTCTTCATGCTCTTCACCTCCAGTTAACTAAATTATCAAATAAAGCCAAAATATAATTAATAAAATTACTTAATTTTTAATTTAGCTCCTCTACTTCTGTATTTAAATTGTTCTTTTAAATTCCACACAGTCCTAGCCATTATGACTCAGTGCGATGGGGGAAACAGCAGTCTGTACTCTAAGTCATAGTAAATAATGAAGCAAATGCCTGAAGCTTGAACAGAACTTGCACTAAATTCACTTTTCACTCTCCCGTCTGGACCTGTATTATAAACAGCTCACAGTTGTGTTGTTTGAAATCAAGGACACAGAAGGCTTTTGAAATTAGAGGAGAGGCCACTATTAGTTCTCCTTTAGGGAAAATTGATGGGCAGAAAATCCACACACAATCATGGATGACAAAAACAAAAATATAAAGTAGTAATGATTCATACATTTTTAAACATTAGACAAAAACATTGGAAATTACAGTATATAAAATGTTTCATTATCATTGATGTTATAAAACTGTGCAGGGTTTAGTTTTAGTTTAATCTTAAGTTGAGGGACCAATATACAGAGACATTAAGCACATAAAAACTGAAATGTTCTGTCCCATGTCCCAGATATGGCTAGTTTTCATTTTTATGGGACTAAATTAGACAATATAATCACATCTAGTGAAATATAAAAACTATCCACAAATTCCACTGCATCACCTATACACACTCACACAACATCATACTGCACACTACAACCACATAAAAAGGAGTCCCGTATTATGTGTCAGTAGTCTGAAGTAGGCTACCATGATATTGATTGAAACATGTAAGTATAAATAAAAAACAGACATTATATTGATAATATATTCTGTCTACTGCTGGTGATTTAGCTATGTCATAATCCATAGAAAAGCAAAGCTCTGAACATAAATTGAATGTGTGCTCTGTGCCATGGCTAAATTTGAGGTTAATTCTTTGTTTATTATGAACACACTCGGTCTGAGTTGGGCTTGTCCTGCTCTGGCTGTGAGTGAGGGGGGAGTTTGTTTGGGGGTGGAGAGGCAGCCCGTCCATCACTTTGGCACTGTTGACAACCATTCAGGTCCAACTATCAAAGGGCTGTTCACTGAGGGGAGCCTGCACCAGTTTAAGGTTATTTTAGCTGTGTAATAAAAAAGAAAAATAAATAACAAAATAACAAATATGTGAATATGCACATGTCTGGTGTCAGTTGATTAGATCAAGAAAACTGTAAAAAGTGGTGACTGAGAAATGTTTGTTTTTTGTGAGAGTGATAATGTTATATCTTGTGATTTTTCTGCACTATGTTGGCAGCTGCTTTGGCCTGGTCTCTCTTGCAAAAGAGATTCTGAATCTCAATCGGACATCCTGAAGATAAAATAAATACAAAATTAATTAAATCCATGAGCAAAATATGATTCATTCCAGTTTTTATTTTTATATTTTGAGATCTCTTTCTCTCTCTTTAGATCTTTCTCTTCCCAAACAGGCTAAACTCACCAGAGTATAAAGTCTAACTGTCGTAATACTTTAGTCTCCACTCCTAACTCAGGCCAGAGGAACTGCACGGACTACACTGTTACATAACCACAGAGGCTCTCTCATCAATCAATTATTCATCCCCATCCCACAACACTGCGAATCATGGCTTTGATTATGACAGACAGTTGACAAGGCAGCACAGCAGTAAACGGAGAAGAGAAATCACACGGCCGTCCTGTGTGTCTTTGGTCGCTTTGTTGTGTGAGAGCTGAGTACACTGTGAAGTGATTTTTGTGTGTGAATGTGTGTGTATACTTGCACTTTTTGCATGGAACTGTCATCCCACAGCATGATTTTACATGCTGTAATTTTACTTCTCCTTGAGTCATATTATTAGCATACAAGAGTGTGTGTGTATATGTATATGTATATGTATATGTATATGTATATATGTGTATATATATATATATATATATATATATATATATATATATATATATATATATATATATATACATACTGGTATTTCCACAAAATATACACATGAAGTACCAAACTTATCTTGATTACGTCAGCGCTCAAAGACAAGCACTCAATCACCTTACTTTTGAATGCACCAGCAGATGCAGTCCTATCGCCCTCTGCTGGCCAATTTTTATATAATTTTAGATAATTTTATTTAGATAATATTAGGTTATTAGGTAATTAAATTATATTAGACTGCTTGTATTAGCTTATATACCTTAAAGATTGCTAAAAGACCTGATAAAATATACGTGTATGCATTTCAAACAATTAGAGTATTTTTCTGAGCTTTTGTTCATTTCAGTCCTTTGCTATTGCCAAAATAGTGTCTGATTATTATTATTCTAAAAATAGTAAGATATTTACAGCACAAGCCCATACTATTTTATTTATCTTTATAGCTTCAGACAGAGATGTGAACTATTAATTATTCAGTCATAACAAATGGTTACTTTCTCTGTTTAATCCACATAAAATATAATGGTGTAAGCACAACATTATGCCCTGCTCTACATTGTTTAATTAAGGCTCATAATAAAATAATGAGATTGCTGTATAACAATATGCTCATAATAAAATAAGTAACCATGGGGAGAACAAAGCTATTCCCTGGTACATTTTACTATTATGAGTACACATGAATATTTATACCACTTACCAGTACATCTGCATTATGAAAAATAAAGCACCCAGCTCTTTTAATGGCACATGTAGTAGAGGAGGCTGAACTGCAACTGAACTTGCTCATGTTTTGAGCATATATATATATATATATATATATATATATATATATATATATATATATATATATATATATATAATAAATCTGTCTATATATCTATAGGTTGCCTGTATGTACTGGAAAATAAAAGCAAAATAAACACACACAACTCTTGACAATTCATGACTACAGACATGTACTGGACCTGACTGTTTCTGCCCTTATCTCACACACAGACACACACACAACCTGCAGTAATGTGTTGTATCAAAGTGAATGGCAGATAGGATCATGGGATAGAGGGGGGCAGAGAGAGAGAGAGAGAGAGAGAGAGAGAGAGAGAGAGAGAGACAGAGAGAGAGAGGGCAATAGACAAATGGAAAGAGAGAGGGTAAGAGAGAAAGCAAGAGAGAGACAGAGAGAAGGAAAGAATAAGAGCGAGAGAATAGAGAGGAGCAGATGAAAGCCATGAGTCCTCCTCCCTGCACATTGCTCGCCCTGATATCAGCCCTGAAGAGAGCCAGCCCTGTGCAGACCCATGTTAAATTATAGATTAAGGCCTGGCTCTGGCTCTGGCACAGTCAGACAGTGTGCACTGTGGTACTGCTGCTGTTGCCTCACCTCTGCTGCTTTATTATAACCAACATCAAACACTGCGCTCATTTCAAAGGGACACTGTCGTGAATATGTAAACAGTCAGTTTTGTAGCAATGTCTTGTGGACGCCTTTTTACAACAATAAAATATTTACGTATTCAGTTAGTTAGTTCGTTAGTTGGCTGGTGTAAGATGTCAACACAACAAAGAGACAATATTTGATTTCCATGCCAAAAGCATTTTATTCCCAAAACATAAAGCTCTTTTTTTTTTTTTTTTGAAACATATTTATAGTCCATATATCTTATAAATAGCAAAGAGAAATGCCAATTGTGCTTTTTCCATAATCATAATGTCTGAAAAATTATAGATTTGTAGTTTCAGTAAATATCTGTCACCAAAATAGATTTTTTTATACGCTTATGCAGCAACAAGGAAATCCTTAACTCACAAAATATATTTTCATGCAAGGCAAATCTCATATGGCTTTCAAGGCGTCTCTGTCCAAAATCTACAATAAAACAACCCATGCATTTAAACAGTAAACAGACACAGCATGCTGCTGGAGCAAAGAGAAGATGATGAACCATTTTGTTAACATCAGATTTTAAAGGATTCTACTCTGATTAACCACTGTGCTCATAAATATGTACTATAGTTCTCCTGAGAAAACATTGTGCACCTTTGTAATGTTCTCTTACTCAAAGACAGTAAACACTCAAATGTGACGTTCAAAACACATGTAATTTTGCATACTGATCTTATTCCTGAGGGCTTACTGTAATACTTGTAATTAAACATGTTAATAAAACAATAAAGGTAAATCTATAATAAAAAAGAATGCAAAAGCATTCGCTCAAGTAGGTGAGAAAGATATGGCATTACAACAAGCAAGGGATCACAAAATAATAAATATTAGTTTTACACTTAAACATCAAGATTTCTGTAAATACAAAAAGTACATGCAGTACAAGTCTCAGTATTACTCAGTAAACATAATACATTTTCATGCAGCAAAAGTTCAAGATGAGATGTCTGCTGAGACATTCAGGAACAAAATACATTCACAGTGGCTGCTGATCACAGTGACTCCTGCAGTTTTAAAGGCAACAATGCATGTGTGTTTTTAAGCAGCTCTCATTATAAAACTTGGCCGTCTTTGGTTTGAGTTCATATATTCTTCCTAATCTTTTTTTCATCGGCTGGGGTCAGAATTTGGTATAAAAAATAATAACTCAAGTGGGAGTAAAAGTATGGTGTCTTAAAACGACTGAAACAAGTACATTTTTCTAAAAAATCACTCAAATAAATGTATTTGAGTAAATGTAACTTTGTACTACCCACCTCTGGAAAGGACATGCTCCGCTCCTGAGTTGACACAGTGGCACATGGGAGAAGCAAAGCCTAAAACCTTAAATGATTGCAGTAGCTTGTCCCTGTATCTCATTTGGGAAGACGAGCTACAAGATGATCACCAGATATTTAAACTATCTATTCCTCATATCTGCACAGTTGAGGTTTAAATCAGGATTTGACCAGATCTTTACTCTCTTTGGCTTCAGTTGATGAGACATCTTCACTGGTCACTTGACTTTCACCTTTTTCTGTGATCTGATTGGACACTGAGGCTTGGCGTGCTTGGCGGTAGGATGAACACAGCTCCTCCCACTTCTTCCTGTTGGAGTCTATTCCATCAGCCATTGGCTGCAGTTTCCTGTTCAGTTTCAGCAGTGCCTGAAGACAAAGAGAACTTCATACTTAATTCATAATGAACAAATAGTTTATTAAGAATGATTCAGGCTTAGTAACTACTTAATTAAAGAGTTTGAGTTGGGAGTTAGGGTATAAAGTAGTTACTAATCCTGAACTATTTGTTTATTATTAATGAAGGCGAGACACTACAGGCAAAATTCATTCTTTTTATTGTTTTGTTTTTTGGTCATTTTGGTCTCTGCATCTAAACTTTCACATAAAAAATTATCAACTCTGCACTGGAAGATGTTTTAATACTTAATTTAAACAACAAGATTTTGAATGATGGTACAGGAGGATTTTTTGATGTCTAATTCCACATCTGATTTATTAACTCAAAAAAAGAAAAAAGAAAAAAAAAGAGAAACAGAATTTGAATTTCTACACAAATTTTCAGATTGTTTACTCAAATACTAAATAAGATATCCTAAATCCCTTCAGTTTTTTAGTATCTAATATGACAACAAAAAGAAAAAAGAAATTTAAACCTGCTTTTTCCATGTTTCTGTTTTGAATGTCCCAAAAACTTCAACATTTTTGCAGTTTTAACACATAAAATGCCTTATTTTCATATAAACATAACATGATAAAAAATTTGTAATACATTTTTTTCTTACATTTATGTAAGTAATCTACAGAAAAAGCTTCAAATTGAATTTAAGATGTTTATGTATTCAACTGCAGTGTAACTCCTTTATTAGAACTAACTAAAGTGTTACCAATAAGTGATTAATAACACATTTGAGTTATTGACAATAGTTTGTCATATTGTCACCTGGTATAGTGGTTTACAGATCCCATCTATCCATTCCAGCTGCAGCACTGGTAGTTCATCTTTGCGGTTGCGATCAAATATTGCCTACAGAAAAAGAAAAGGTCATTTGAGTTTCAATGTCCATATCTGCATCAAAGATACATATAAAAAAAATTATACAAGTGTGGGCGCCTTACCGCAGGGGTCAGCTTTAGCTCCGATCGCTCTCTATCACCTTGCTCGAAGAACTCACTTGTGACCAGTTCTGCAACCTAAACAATACTTTGGTTAAGAGTTGCCTCAAACAAACAGAATTTCAATACTGAGAACAAAATGAGCATGCCTTATATTAGTTACTGCCAAATACAAAGTGCTGTCACAGAACAAGTAAACAGGATGAAATAAAAAAGCACACTGAACATTAATCGGTTGTCTCTTCTAGCTTATTAAATCTGGTGCATAATAAATGATGATTTAATTATGACAGGAAACTGCTGCCTATTACCACATGTGCAACAGAGGAGAAAGCCCTAAGATAATGAAGGACAAATATCCTGTAACACTGAGTAACAAACTCAAGTCTTTTGGTGCAACAAACATCAAACATGACAGACAGAGCAGTGAGAGGGTCAAACCTGTTTGGATACCTTCCACGGCCGAGTGACAGCGCCCAGGTCACACGCTGTCATCAGCATGGATCTGTGAAGGACAACATAGCTTCACATTTGGTTTTATATTATTTGTGGTGACAATTAACATCTAACTAACAATAACTGGCATGCTAAAGCACAGTTCCTGATTATTGATTATATGAATAAGTAGATGTGGACAGCACACAGCGGACATATTTTTACCACAAGAGCTACTAATCTGTAGTGTGGCAGATCAATACATCTTTAAATAAATGGAAAATAGATGGGAAATGGAATCGATTACAGGACCTTTAATTTTCAATAAGTATTAAGAAGTAAATACTATATTTCTTATGGTATTAGCCCTTGAGACCACTATTATTACCAAAAACATATTAGGATCATAATTCACGTACCAATATGCCCTGACATTGGTAATAATGATTTTATTATTAGTAAAGTCTAGAAAAGCAAATGTCTAACTGCAGAATAAGGTTATGCAGAATAAGACACAGATTTGGCAGAATATATACAAATTAATTAGATTTAATAGATTTTAATAAGATTACCGTAAAACAAAGTTCTACCTACTTAAATTAAAAATATGTTAAATATTTAGCACAGTACCTAAGGACCTCTCTGTGGCCCTCATCTGTCCAGCTGAAGTCACCAGAGAGAACATGCTCAAAAAATTTGGTCCTGCGTCTGTAAAAATCAGAGACAAAGACATTTGAGTAGGCAACAGGATTAAACTCATTATTCAAGTGTAACTATGACAACAAAACAGGAGACCAAATACAACTACTTTTGGAACTATTATTGTATGTAATTTTATATTATACTGTTTTAAGACAGCTGGCAATGCCGTACAAATCATTTTGTTTAGAATAAGGACAAAACTCTTACTCAAAGTGAAGCGTGAGGTCCGTGGACAGAATAGCCTGCTTCAATAGTTGCATCATGTTGCTGTATTCTTTAGAGCAGAGGTTTGCAAAGATATTGTGGCCCTGGAAAAAAAGCAATACAGTGAATTAATTTGCCAGTGGAAACAGTGACCAGATAACTATATGAAGCTGTGCATTGGTAAACCATTCTTCACTGTCAAACACTGTGCCTATTAGCATGATAATTAGCTATGGCCTCTGTCCTTTGGTATTAGAAATCAATGTAGAGGACAGGTCCCTGTGATCAAACTAATCTGGGCTTAAACTGGACTGAAAAGTCAACTGTGGCCAATAGTCACATTGACTATAGCACTGCCCACTCAAACTGAATCGTTGAACCCAACAGCTGTGGCTCTAGTTCAAACCTCTGTTGTGTCCTTCGGCAAGAAACACCAACTAGTTTGCCTATGTGTAAATGTGTACAATGTGTAATGCATAATATAAAAGTGTGTGAATGTTGTTGGTGGTCAGAGGGGCTCATGGTGCAATTTGGCAGCCTCAATTCTGACACTGTACTCCAGGGCAGCTGTGGCACTACCAAATGTAGAATGTATAAATTATTCACTAAATTGTGAAACTACTTTGAGCATTATTATACCATTGTCATATACCACGATGTGCAGTGGAGTTGTTTAATTCTTATTTATGACCATTATCATATATATAAAGGAATTGCATTAAAATAAACAGTTTGTACCTCACTTTGTAGGATCATAACAGCATGGTTGAAGTGGTGATGTTCTAAAGTGGCAGACGTTCCATATAACAGAGCCAGAGCAGAGCCAGTCCTGTAAAAAAAAAAAAAAACATTCTTCTGAATATTGAATAAAATATGCTGCATTTGCACACACACAAATGTTAGTTTTCTATGTTTTTTGTTGGTGACATTAAATTTTTTAATCATTGTCATTATTACTAATCTTAACCTAAACCCAAATTTTACTTTATTTTAAACCCATATCTGAACTTTAAACCATCTTGTTGATCTACTAATAAAAGATTTATGTTACAGGGAATGGAATTTGTCCCCATTAAGGAGGAAGGTGAATTATGCATGTTGCAAATTCCTGTCAACCACATCAAAACTGAGAAACTGTGACTAAACCTGGAAATAACTGGACTAGACTGGACTAGACCAAAATGGAATAATAAAAAAAGTCTGCCTCAGAGCTATGCAGAGATCAAACCAGGATTAAACCAGGTTAAAGTGTGAACAAATCATTAATGAGCTCTTTAAATAATGATCTGACTTTATGCTGATTTTTGGCTTGTTTTTCTGAGCATATTTGGGTTTAGTGCAATGAGAGAAATTACTTGGCTTGAAATGCATTGTTTGTGCCTCTGTGGTCCAAATCATGACACAAACATCCGACCATTAGTGCCAGGATTTCTGCTTCAGTCAAGGCGTCCTGGAAACTGGCCGTCTGTGGAGGGGCATTAAGATAGTCATTAGTCATAACAATATTAACAATAAGACCAAGTGTAATCCTTCATTAATTATCTATTTACAAAAGCAACACAAGCTTTAATTAAGGGTGGATTCGTTACATTTCCATACATTTACAAAACGGAGCGCAGTTGGAGAAGGATGAAAGTGAATGACACTGGCAGATGTTGCAAGAGTCCCTAGCCCCTATAGCATACCGTACAGTACATCTGTCATATCCGGGGCTGTTTAACCAAGTCAGATTGTGTCCTTATTAAGTATTTCTTCTCATCTATAAAAAGGAAATGTAAATAGTTTTTTTCAGTCTTACCGTAATCATAAGAAACATGCACTGGGACACATTGAAAGCATGTCTCCAATTGTGATAGGCCACTGTGCGATAGTTCTTCCTCACTGTCAGAAGCCAGCGGCATAAAACCTTTAAGACAGAGACATACATTCACAAATTTGTAAATATTAAAGTTCCATTGGGTAACTTTTCCAGTGGAGGAATGGAGATGCTATTGCGTTGCCTGAAATGTTCAACAGTATGGCATTAACCTAAATCCACCTTACATTTATTAAATTACAAGTGCTTTTATTGGTAAAAGATACCTTGAAAAATATGCACATCATTAACTGGAAAATAAATAAGATACACTACAAGACACATAGAAAATCTTTAAATTTTAGTTGAGGAACAGGAACTAGCAGAAAGTGAAATATTTTAAATGGGGGAGTGTTTTGGAGTGTTTTAACACATTTTAGTTCTATAGTGCTACTTGGTGTTTTCGTATTTCCAGATACTGCTATATTTTACGAGGTTGTGCAACAATGTGATTTCCCTATTGAGAGACAATTAAAGAGATAAGGTTTCTTGTCTTATTTTAAATGTGCATTAACCAGTCACCAGGTTTCTCACCTCATAATCTATTTTAAACTTCTGAACGACTCCGAGTTCCAGAAACATCCGTAGTGACGCTGTAATCATGGCGTCATTGTCCAAAGAGAAATCGTTGAAGTGAAACTCGTCAATGCCCAGCTCACTGCTCAGGGGGATCTTAGCCGCCTTCAGGGAAAAAGGACACAACTGGCAATCACAGCACAGCTCCGAGAAAAAACAAACACACAACTCAAACTGTCAGCATGAACATGTGAAACACCGTAATGAATACTTCGAGGGCCCATATCACGCAATTTTCTGATCCCTGTTATAATGCTGTTTCCTCATCACAGACATACCTGGAGTTGTGTTTTGTTTCATTCACAGCTGCATATTTAGGTTGAGTTCTTCTCTCAAATGAAAAACACTCTGTTTGACCTTGGGATGTCATGTGGTAATACCAGAACTGCTCCACCATGTTTTTAAGCTCCATACACCCTCACTAGAATCATTTGGATGATTTCAGCCCTAGAATTCCCAATCTCTACTGAACAAAAGGTAAAAGGAAGCTGTTAACTTGAACCTTTCTGGTTGGGGGTCTAGATGTCATTACTTTTCCTAGAATATTCCACATGTAGGCATTGTTTTATTGCTCCAAAATACACTGAAAAATATTCTGGATGGACTTCCCTCACCACAGATCTGACCTGTAACTTGGAGACATTTAAAGCCATACAGTGGAACATTCCTGGCAAAGCAATAATTCATCGAATCTCAATGGAAATAAGCAGATGGCAGACCCATCAGAAGAAGAAGTAGCATAGTGCACTTTAAGATTAGAGTAAAGGTAAAAGATGTTTCTGAAGAAAAAAAAACACCATTTGACTATTGACCATTTCAAACTAAATATTCCATCAGAAAGCTGAAATAAAAAGCCCATAAAAAGTAAGTTTTCTTTACCTTGAGTCTATCCACTTCTACCTTAGAGCAAGTTGCATGATAAGACAACATCTGAAAACACAACACACATGTACACAATGACGCACATGAAATCAGAGCACAGTGCCATTATTGTCCATTAAATACACCACAAGATTAAAGCAAGTACATTTGAAACCAATTTGTCCTAACAGTTTGGTTTCATTGCAACAGGATCTTGAGCAATGGCACAGACAGAGAAATGTGTGTTGTCTTTGATGTGCTTGGAGCAGGCTGACACTCTTCGTCATTATGAATTATTAAAAATGTCTAAAATATTTATTCTACCGGAGCAGAAACATGTTTACTGGGGATAAAGTGAGTGTTCAAGTTTGATAGTGGGCAGTGGAGCTGAAACACTAATTAATGTGTAAAGTAAATTAATTAAAGTCATTCCGTTAAGTCATTAAATCATTAACATGCTGATCTTTTGTGCTTACATCTAGTGCAACAGACTGTTTGGCCCATGTTTTCTTCACTTGGTTGTACATCATTGTGTTATTGATCCCAAGCCCGCAAAATATAACAAATGCCTGTGTACAGACAAAAATATAAGAAGAATATTAGGTTAAAGAAAATCAGTTTTTTGTTGTGAATAGACTGAAAGAATGTGACCTCAAATAGCCTCTGGTCTGCGTCGTTGAAAGTCTTCCTGTCCAAGCGATTGAGGATCTGTGCAACTCCTTCAGTCACATGTGGACAGGGTTACAAAAATACAACCTTTTCAGACAGAGTGAATTATATGTTTAGGCCCAACTTACCAATGATCTGATGAGTGCGATTCCAGATGGGAACACACAGCACAGAGCGGATGTGAAAGCCAGAGGCCTGGTCTGCCTGAGTAAAGAAGGGGTAAAGGTCAGCGTCAAACTGTGTTTCAATGTACTAAGCATTTTATTCATATTCATATCTGCTACTAATATAACAACTAGAAGATTAAAAATGATTTAACAAGGAAAATAATCAGGATTGTGAAGAACCACGTACTTCATTAATAGAGTCAAAAAGAAAAAGAAAATCATAGAAAGCATTTGAAATTTTAAAAAGTTATTGTGTAAAGCTAACAACTGTAATGGACAAATAATAAAACAAAACCCCTTTAGACTTGTTTTACCTCAGCGTCGAAGCGTGGGTCCTGACACACGTCGCTGATGTTCACAGGCAGTCCTGTGGAGGCCACCAACTCAGCAATACTGTTATTGATCAGCCAATCAGAGCAAGAGAGTTTCTCCATGCTGATGTGGGCCGTGCCACGGACAGGACAGAATATCAATTGTTAATTTAAATGTCAGGTGGGCAACTAAAGGTGGAAATGCATAATATTATATGATTTGTATTGAAGGAATTACCTGATATCGCGATCAATATTGCACAATGGTGACATGAGCTCAAAGGTCTTTGAAAACTTCACAACCTGCAAGTAAACATAAAATGAATTTTGTATCTAATATTCAATATTCAAATGTTACTGTTAGAATAATAAACTCAAGGTAAAAGCCTCACAGGTGAGTCTATGTCCTCCAGGAGCAGCACTGAGCAGCGCTCACACTGCAGCAGAGTAAGAGCTCGCTGCATAATCTTCCTCACAATTTTCTCCAAATCTGTTTGCTCCTCAAACAGGTCATTGACCACCTCAAGCAGAGCCTGTGGCACAGAGGGCAGGACCACTGTGCAGTAATACAGATCTGTGACTGAACTGTGAGAACTAATGCGTTCACTTACCCTGCTGCGCTCATACTCTTTACGAGACTCAGAGAACAGTTTGGCATTTGAAATGGAAATACCACAAAAAGGCAAATACATCTGCAGCACCTACAAACAGCACCAAAAACAGCTATCAGTACATTCAGATAACTACTGTGTATAGATAAACCACAGTAAATGGCATAGTCAAAAGTTTCAAAATAATTTTATTCTACCATTTTGTGGATATCTGGTCTCATCTCAAACAAAGGGATAAAAAAAAGAACATTCATAAATTTTTCATAGTATTTAAATTAAGTTAGGACATCATACCTTTCCGCAAAGTCATTGTCATTAAGAAGAATATTGTATTTAAATTCATTCATTCAACCATAAATCGTGGTTATGATATTGATACCATTTCCGTTTTAGGCATCAAAAATTTTTAAAAGTGTCTTCTAATTATCAGTAAAATTACATTATCTTCTCTGTTTGAATATAGCAGTTTCCCTCCTATATCTGTGGCAATGTGGCACTGTGGAACCCTTTGTTTTTGTAGTAATACCATGAGCGTATTAAATTATACACACATGTGTATTGTATTGTGAGGGTCATATTGAACAATCTGATATTATATTGAGTATTGCTGCATCCCTAGTGTGAAGCGGTTGTATTAAATTGCACAAATGGAAATGTTTACAGTAAACAGGACAGTTGGGTTAGCTCAACCTCGCCTCTTATTTCTGTGGAGTGTTGCTTCCTTGGGGAGCACTTTGCCTTTTCCTACACCCATTAAAATGATTCAAAGTACAAAGTACAGTTGTACTGCCAGCTTCCCTGGACTTAGTTTGACTGCACTTGTGCATGGGAAAAGTGAATCCAATTTCAAGCCTGCTCTGTGGATGTACCTAATGGTCAAAGATGCAACAATAATACTGCACACAAGCAATAAAGTACAGCTGTGTCTGATATGAGGATAGTGAAGCTCACCTTTTCATCATCCTCTGTGAAGGGGGTTCCAATGGGATTTTTATTGATGGCCTGGACCACCCCAATGACTTCTCCATCACTGTTGCAAATGGCCATGCAAAGAATAGACTGAGTTTTGTAGCCTGTCAACTTATCGATCTCATCACTGAAGCGGTGATCCTGCAAAAGTATCAATGTACATTTAATGTACACTGTAATGGGAAGAATACTTTGAAAATGTATTTACTTACAGAATACAGACTACCTGCATTAAAAGGTATTTTGTAACTTGTAGTTTTGTAACTGTATATATATGGTCCAATCAGAGAACTGTTTTCTGAACACTTACAGTTGCATTTAAATTATAGAGTAAAAAAAACAGAATTAAAACAGGTTAATACTGTATTTGCTTCACCATTTGTTATGCATTTCCTGTCACTAATTGTAGAAGGAAAAATCACACATGCAAACTAAATAGACTTTTAAACTGAAGTCTTCAGTTACCATATTTCAACCTTTTCAACCACTCTGGATGTTTATTATAGTCTGTTTAGTTTATATAAATTGTGTATGGTAAATTTTTCTATATGGTTGTTTTTGTTTGTCAGATTGTGAATATGATCGTCTGAATTAAACTTCAAAAACTAACAATAACATAAATAAAAGCTACAATAACTGCTGACAGTCGACTACTAAAATAATCATATTTCATTGTTGAAATGGGCATTGCTGCTGTATAGTTCTGCTGTATATGTGTGTTTTTAAGTGTATAAACTGCACACTGTACCCCCCATTGCTGACACACATCCCAGTGCTGTAGCAGACCTCGAGGGACTAGCACCATCACGTTTCCTCCTCAGCAGCCCAGAGCCACAAGATAATGATGTACAGTACAGTGTATAAGAGGAGATATACGTAGCTGGTAGGGAGCAGGATTATAATAATTGCTTTCTTCTCTAACCTCACTGGGAGATGTTAATGGGGGCATGTGATTTATTTACAGACCTTTGGAGGTTGTTCATTAAAGAGTTCGATATTGGCCCATGGAAAAGAGCTTATTATTCACGTCAAAATTTTGTCTGAATTGAAATGTACATACAGCTAGAGAAGAATTTGTAGACCTAACTAGCAGTTTTCACAAGCTTGGCTTGACTTCTCTGTGTCGCCCACACTTGGTGGAGGTAAACTGCTCCTGTAAAACTGTCCTGGGGCAAGAATTGGAATTGTGGCTGCTAATCTGCACCAGTGACCTCCCTGTTTCTTCAACACTTGTCTCTAACACAGTCAAGATGGATGAAGTGTCTTGCCCAAAGACAAAGTGGCAGATACCAAAATCTACAAACCAGGTCCAGATGCTGTCATAGAATTTTTACTAAATTAACTTAAAATAAACTTTTGCCAAACCAGGAATGTGCTTTACCTCATATGCGTTTGGGATGTTCACAGTTTCCCCATGTTCTGCTACGTATCCAATTATACCCTTGCCCCATGCCACCTGCACCTCGCTTGAGTCCAAAGTGCTTGATGAGGGACGGACGGTGGTCCCAGAATGAACGTCAAAAAACTTGGACACCAGCGTCCTTTTGTGCGGGGGTCCTTCGACCAGAAAGAGCGAGCACCGGTCAGCGTCCACGAGAATACAAACGTTGATGAGGATTTTGTAGCTGAGATTGGTCAGGTCTAGGTCGTTGGAGATGTCTTTCACGAGCTCCAAGAAAA
The DNA here is from genome assembly GCF_026225935.1 of Boleophthalmus pectinirostris. Taxonomy (NCBI): domain Eukaryota; kingdom Metazoa; phylum Chordata; class Actinopteri; order Gobiiformes; family Gobiidae; genus Boleophthalmus; species Boleophthalmus pectinirostris. The sequence goes on from NW_026571447.1 coordinate 25,762,589, forward strand.
ACTCCCGCTCGTTAGTCTCCTTCAGTCTGTACTTGTAGTCGATAGCGCTGGATGCGTACTGGGGTACGTTGACCCTGGACTCGAGCAGCGCGCTCAGGATGTGAGCGGTGGTCGGAGGCAGGGAGCTGGCTTTGCGAAGAAGCGCGCGGCGCCTCATGCTTGACTGTGACTCGTGCTCACTCAGGCTCACGTGCTCGTCGTAGGTCCGGTGCGCGGTTGTGGCTTTGGAGCGTGCAAAGTTTCTCCGCAGCTCCATGTGGGACGACCTGCGCCGTAGCCCGTCCGGGTTGGTGGACCACAGCGGGTCTCGGAGAGGACCGCGTTTGTCATCGGCTGAAGAGGCTTTGGTGGACTGAGGGTGCTCCTTCAGCCAGCGGCTCACCTGTTCGCATTTTGCTTTACGCACCAAATACTCCTCAAACAGATCCGGGTGCATGTCCAGAAACGCCTCGATGTCGGAAAAGTCAAACGTTGTCATAGCGAAAGTAGCAGTTTCATAGAGTAAAAATAAGGAAAAATATATATTTTTACATTTACCAATATCCTCAAAGCACGTGTTTCTCCATCCTTCTCTGTGGGTATTTCATCGGCCTTTGCCTGTGCGCGTTTGCAAAGACGGACTTTATTGAGAGCGTAGTGATGACGCTACAGCTGTCAGTCAAGGCGATATTGAGCTGCGTCTCCTGGGCTTTCACTGAGTACTATAGAGAGAGAGGTGTGGAAAACACAGCGCCTATATCACTGAGAAAGAAAACCGTGCAGAACTGCGGGGCAGGCTGTGCACTTTCTCTCTTTATTCTGTGCCACCAGAGACACTCGGTGCAAGGCTCCAATCAAAGGCGAATACATAAGTGAACCTCACATTTACATTGAAAGCGAGCTGCTGCTTCCATATGGATTCATGAATGCACTTTAGTGTGTAACTTACACATGCCATAACTTGTCACTGTTGCAAAAATAACATTTAGAATATTTACAAAAATTGAAACTGATACAGAACAAACAATGTATTGAACGCGATGAGAAAAAGAGAAGTTGGGTCACGGTTATGAGAAAATAAAGTCTGGTATACTTCTCTATTCCAGCACACATTATCACTTCCAATGTCCTTCGATAGCGACTGCCAAGCTTATAGTGGCCGCAGTCTTTGTTCTATTGACAGAAGTGAAAACAAGTATGCTTTGTCAGTTAGCATACATTACTCTGAATGTATGGCCTTGAGGTTGTAAAGTTACAATGCCTCCCCCACCTCGTCCTCCTCCCTCGCACACACCCACACACTACACCGGCTCCACAGCTCAATGGCGAATTAAATGAAATATTTTCTGCACCGCATCCTTTGAGGTGGTTCAAAGGTTCATATTTTTTGGCTTCTTTCATTCACCACTCACAAACTGTAAAAAGAAAAGCAATGAAAAAATGTCATGATATGTTTCTCATTTCACATGTTTTCAACAGTTTACAATATGCAAATTAGACACATCACGTTTTACTACTTCATATTACTAATATATTTGTGTGTTAAAGGTTTATTTCTCACCTACTACAGGTAACCCCTTTTATATTCTAATGGTGTGTGGACTGAAATCACAAATTCTCCTTTTCCCATGAGCTCTTTCCGGTAATCTCTGCCATATAGAGCAATGTGCACTATGAATTTTAAAAGGAAACATATTGCAAACTGTTTCGTTTATACCACCAGTAAATTACTTTCCCCAATGTCTTCCACTATTTATTTATAGCGAAGCACAGTTTAAGATCCTCCTGAGGTTAGGAATCAACGTGTATCTGCACAATAACTTAATATTAGGGAAATCACTGCAGGCTGTAGCACATTTATAATGCAGCAGCAGGAAATGTAATCCGAACGGCAGCTGCTCCACTGGGGCACGGCTCGGTAATTGGTTACTGGACTTAGCTTAGGCTGCCTGATAGAAGTTGGGTGTTTTGCTGAGACTACGGACAGAGTCTCTTAGGGATCCCAATTAAAGAGCAGAATGCACAATATCAGCCATGTGAGAGCCAACAAACAAGTGGTCAGTGGTGTGGAAGTAGTCCGTGTCAAGTCTGCGGAGAAACAGCTGTATACAGTGAATTTGTGTACTCTCTGAAATCTGCACAACTTTTCACATAATATGACAGTTTAGCTTGAAGTTAATATAAACAATAAAAACCTCACTGATTCTTTAAAAATGGCATGAAAATGCTTGACCATAGATTCAGCACCATGGACAGCGCCTGTTTCAATTATGCCTTTTATTGATCCACAAGGGAAATTACTTGGACACAGTAGCTCACACATCACATTATATTACAGTAACACAGAGTAAAAATTGATCATTTGACTGAGCATTTATTAAGGTTAAGGTACACTTCATTGTCCCCAGGGGGAAATATTTCCTCTTCATTTGACTGATCCATCAATGTCGCTGGGGAAACTAGTCAGGAGCAAAGACCGACCGCAATGCAGTGCCCAGGGACATCTCCAGATCTTGGTCAGAACTTCAGTAGCCTTCAGCCATTGGCCTCTTTAGCAACTTGTAGAGAAATTGTCACTGTTGCACTTTACCTACTGAACTATACCTAACTTACCTTGAAATAGCTTAGTTATAGTTTATTTATTTATTTGTTTATTTATTTATTTTCCAAGCACCTATTCTTTACTTGTTATATTTTTCAATTCATTCTTATATTATTCTTTCTTGTTGTTGATTAAAATTAAGCTAAATAAGGAATTCCAAACCATGGCTGTTTGGGATAAACCAGGTCAATTTAGGGTAAGGCTCAGATTCATACATTTGTAATGGGCACTAACTTATTTAGCTATTTGAAATAACTCATTTCTGTAATCTGAACATTTGTCTTCACCACAAATCCTGTCAATTCCTTAGTTTTCAGCTTGTAACTCAACAACTCTGAGGAAACAAATTGCCTTTAATTTCATTTTACTTGGTTGGCATGTAATACCTAATGTACTTACATTGATGGGGCATGTGGTGTGTGAGCCAGTACTCTGAATATGAAGTGCATTACATGCGCGAGAGGGTCATACCATGGGCTTTGTTGGTGAACAGTTGCTGTCCATGGTGCTGAATCTATGGTCAAGAATCTTTCCACATTTTGGATCATTGAGGTTTTTATGTTCTTTATATTAGGTAATTTTCAAACCTCATATGTCAAAGTGGCTGTGATGAGCAGATTTCAGAGAGCACAGAAATACACTGTAACCACATATTTCTCAAGGTTTTTAGGACAATACAAAAATAAAGCTAAGATTAAAGCCGCGCGCGGCGATGGTGGCCCTCGCCCCGGCGCGCACCGCCCCCCCACGCGACCGCCGGGGACTCGCGACCGCCCCTGCACGCCACCCTCTCTTCCCGACAGCTCCCGAGGCTGACAGCTCGTCCACCAGAAAAATTACACAGTGTACCTTTAAATGTTTCACAGGAGTCATTGCGCCCCTATTGGCCAACAGTGGAAAATGCACCATGTCCATAATAGACTTTCTGACTTGTAATCATGCATAGAATTTTAATTCCCAAATTTGGTACAAATCCAATAATGTTGACGGGTCATGTCTATGGTAGGGGGCGCTATAGAGTTAACATTTCATATGTTTTATAGTGTATTATATTCAGGCTGAGATCACACATTATTGATTCAAATTTCATCACGATCTGATTAAACATGGGCATATAATAATTTTTTTACTATTTCTGTGGGGATTCTTTGCGCCCCTACTGGCAAACCTTGAAAAATGCATCATGTCCGTAATAGACTTTTGTGCTTGCATTCATACATAGAATTTAATCCCCAAATTTGGTACAAATTCGATAATGTTGAAATTTCATGTCTATGGTAGGGGGAGCTATAGAGTTCATTTTTCATATGTTTTATAGTGTATTATATTCAGGCCGTGATCAGGCATTAGTGATTCAAATTTCAGCACGATCGGACTAAGCCTGTGTGTGTAATAATTTTTTAACTATTTTTTGGGGGAGTCTTTGCGCCCCTGCTGGCCAATAGTGGAAAATGCATCATGTCCGTAATAAACTTTTTTGCTTGTAATCATACATAGAATTTATGTCCCAAATTTGGTACTAATCCGATAATGTTGACGTTTCACGTCTATGCTAGGGGGCGCTATAGAGTTCACTTTTATTAAATTTCATATTTCATCACATTCAGGCCTGGATCACGCAATTGTGATTTGAATTTGAGTTCTCTAGGCCAATGCCTGTGGCCGTGACAGGTCACCGAAAAAACAGGAAATGAAGGCGTTATTCGCCGGCGTGCTACGGGCGAACCGTAAGGAGTATCCCAAAAACATGGAAGATTTGAGTGAAGCTATGTCTGTAGATGTGACATGTCAAATCTGAACTCATTTGGACCATTCCCTCCGTTACCGACATGAGTTTTAAAATTTTTTGTCAACAACTTGAAAGAATATCACAGGTTTAACTTTACCCTGTTGGAGTGTTAACTCTTTCCTACATTCTGATACTTTTACTTATTTCAATAGTCCCTCTAGTTTCTGAATGAGAACTATTTGAATGTCAAAAATCTACCCGTTTCCCTCCGTTACCGCTTGACCGGACCCCAGTGTATCGGCAGTAACCGATCTATCCGAACTATTTAATGTCAACAAACATCGTTAGTCGTTAATGATTCATTTATGTTTAGGTAAACCACAAACAACAATTTAGCTTTGTAACAAACCTTTGACGAAGTGTTCACTGCAGACACGAGCATTTGCGGATTCTGCTCCTCCCGACCGCAAACGTAGGTTTGTAATAGAGCCCGACCGATATATCGGTTGGCCGATATTATCGGCTGATATGGGCAACTTTGGGCATATCGGCTATCGGCCGATATGCTTGCTGATAGGGGCCGATATTTCACATGGGCATGTTATACCTCGTTATAAAGCTGAGACTCTCTACATTCTGTTCATTTAATCCAATTTACAGACAGATAAATGTCCTAATATGTGGCTCCACATCAGTATTTATCTACGGAGTCATTTGTCTGTGTGTGTGTCTGTACTGTCCCTGAACACACCACAGAGTCGTCACTCACATGTGTTTGTTTACACCTGCAGACACAGATCCAAACACTGAGATTATATTCTTTTTACGGACAATCGGTTTGAGTCTGGATTAAAAGGACATTTATTAGTGCAGAATTGTGATGTGAGGAGGAGTCTGTATGAGCGGTGAGTGTTGGAAATATGTCGACTCTGAAGCTAGTTTTTGTCATTTGTTATGGGTTAGCTGCTGTAGCTCCCGCACATAAACAGACTGTTTTCTATTGGTCTGTTCTAAAGTGACTATATTGGCCATATATTTGCTACTGGACCTGCACTGATATGTAAATGAGCTGTGAACAGACGTGTGAATTATGACATTTGCGCATATAATTAATTACCGCGGCGCGCACGTATTTACGGCTAAAGGCTAATAGCGCTACTTTCTTTACTAGTTAGCGAACGAAATGACTCTTAGAACCGGCTCTCTAAAGGGAACAACGGGAGCCTGATCCTTATTGGGAGCCGTGTTTTCTCTTTCTCTCACTTTTTTTCTCTTCACGCCGCGTGATTCGTGGTTTGACAGCGGCAGCGGCTAAAAACGAAACTTTGAGAAATTTGCGTGTACGTAGGATTAAAGAAAATAAAAATTTAAAAAAACGAGCATATTTGACTGTAGTTTAGCATAAAATAAATAAGTCCCGGTTTAGTCCTTTTTCAGTCCTGGTTTAGACCTGGTTCAGTCCTGATTCAGTCCTGATTCAGTCCTGCTTGCAACAAAACAATCTGAAGAGCCACTTGGGAGCCAAAAGAACCAGCAGCTTTTAGTGAGCCGAGCCAAAAGAGCCGGTTCTCTAAAAAGAACTGGAATACCCATCACTAGTGTCTAGAATGTGATGCAAAAATGCCATTAAGCCAACCTACTGTCTGTAAATATGATGTAAAGGCCTCACGCAATTGTGATTTGAATTTGAGCTCTCTAGGACAATGCCTGTGGCCGTGACAGGTCACCGAAAAAACAGGAAATGAAGGCGTTATTCGCCGGCGTGCTACGGGCGAACCGTAAGGAGTATCCCAAAAAAATTTGGCAACTTCTGTGAGTTCATGTCTGTAGATGTGTCATGTCAAATCTGAGCTCATTTGGACCAAACACCGAGGACTTTAATCTTTTTGTAGACCCCTAAGTCAAAACGGCGGCGAATGTTTGATCCAATATGGCCGACTTCCTGTTCGTCATAGGGTCATGCTCCAATTCATCTTTTGGCTTGTCTCATTGTTCTCTATCACTGTTCCGAATTTCGTTTCCCTGCGACAAACTTTGCCTGTCCCCACTCCCATAGGGGTCCAATTCTAGGTGGCGCTGTTGAGTCGGGTCACTCGGGTCATTGTTGCGATGCCCATTTTATCGAATTTTTCGCCGGGCCGATCGATCTGGTGTCCCCACTCCCATAGGGGTCCAATTCTAGGTGGCGCTGTTGAGTCGGGTCACTCGGGTCATTGTTGCGATGCCCATTTTATCGAATTTTTCGCCGGGCCGATCGATCGGACCCCGGTTTGGGGACTTTTCATCCATGTTCAGGGGGTCAAAAATGCGATTCAATGTGGGGAAAAAAAATAAATAAATAAGAAACCGACGAAGAACAATACCCCTCGCCCTGGCGAGGGCCAAAGATGATGTGGGTGTTTTTTTGTTTTTTTTTTTGTGTTTTTTTGTTGTTGTTTTTCTTTCTTAGTTTAGTTTTTTAGTTTGTTTTTTTGTTGTTTGGTTTGTTTTGTTTTTATTTTGTTTTTTGGTCAAGGATGAAGACTGACACACCCAGATGCAGTAGGGTCTAGTTAGTACAATGAGATAGAAAACTCAGCAATTACTTAGGCCATTGTGCTATGAGACCAGATGCTATTTTTTGCTAAAACAAAGATTTATTAAAGGTGTACTATATTAGTTTTCTGGGGGAGGGCCCACAATCTGATCATCTCAGGCAAATATTATAGCTTTGCCTGGAACGTTTTACTGTATACTATACACTTAATTATATTTCATGTAAGTTTTATGTTATTTTGTGGAACATTCCAGAAAATCTCCATAAAAAATGCAAAATTCTTAACCTTCCACCTAAAAACCTACATTGTGTTCCTTAAAAAAATCGTAGTCTGTGTTTTAAGCACGGCAACAGTTACTATGATACAGTGAAATATAACCCCTAGAACCTGCCTGTTGTAACCGAACACTACACATGCTGCTTATATCTGGTGTCAGACGCAGCTTGATTTTCATACCTCTAACTGTGAACATGAAATATTATCGCATCAACAATCAATTAGGGATTATAAGCAGTTGTGATTGCCTGCTCAATATGCTCACTTACATCCTGATTGTTACCAGAGAATGACAATGAATATTCATTGTAACTTGAAGATATAGTTACCACACCTCTGATGCGAGGGACTTTATGTTGTGCTCCATTGGTACTTTTCAGCTTTCGGGCTAAAGGAATACGGCTGTTTCAGAGAAGGCATATAAAAGTAAGTGCGTGTTATAATTCTGATTTTCAGTCAGCAATGCTATGACTTTTTGCAATAATAATGGTAAGAAATGTAGGGATAGAGACAAGTATTTTTTATCTAAGGGTGTGTAGCCTGTATATACAACTGTGTAGAAAATACACTGAAATGTTCACAAATAAGTATGCCTATGTTTATTTCAATTTGCATAATCATTTTGTATGTGATCTTTCTTTTAGACGTTTAACATAATTCAGATGTGTCTGTCCTTATTACCATGAACAGTCTGTGAGTAAACGCATAGTTACAAAGAGTTCTCAGTTTTCAGTTCTAATGATGTTATTGAACCTGATTATTGACTTGTATGTCCACATTGCAGGCCTCACACAGATTATCACCATAGTAACATTTTACCTGGAAGGAAAAGCAACCTTCGGCTCAATGACCAGATGTAGGTATAAAGCTGTAGCTGTCACTGTTGTCTGAAGACAGTATTTTACATTGTTTAAAGATACACTGTGCAAATGATGTGGTGCTGTGTCCACCACAAGCTTGTCTCATTGAGATGTTATTACTTTATGTGATATGATTTGCAAGGCATAAAACTTATTTATCTCTATGGAGACAAGCAGGTGATGCAACCAGGTCATGTTACAGGTCAGATTTGTGGAGAGGCGAGCCCGCTCATAGTTAGAATGCAGGTCTGTTCACCACTGGCTTCTACCTAAACCACAGTGCTGCCCTTGGATCTATCACATACAAGCACTTTAACTGGAGCCTAACAACATAGATTCTCCAGAGTTTATGAACTAACAAAAACAGTGAGAATTCATAATGCTGACAAAGCTACTACTGTCTAACATTCATTCATTCCAAAACAGTAACATCTACAGCATATGGAGACAATAAATTAATTGACCCCCATCAAAAAAGTGTCCAAGTGCACCTTTAACATCTGTTCTTAATTTTTTAGCATCCCCAAGCCAACAGATATCAACATGGGGTGAGTATTAGTTATGTTAATGTTATTATATGTAATGTTGTCATTTAATAAACTTCAGTAGTGCTACTAATATTATACATTTATTAAAGAGAGAAAATCCTAAAGGTACCAACTCCAAAAGAACATCCATATGCATCACACATCCCCCGGTATTCACTGTTCCCCTCTTATGGCTCTTCTGCTGGTTCTATTAAAGAAGAGCAACGTGACATCCACTCCACTGTGCCAAACAGTGCACCAGATGTGACACTACTGAGCAAGACTAAAGGTGAGAGGAAATTTACTACGATAATTACCCAACTTGTACAGGGCAAAAAGCAATCATGCAGGCCTAATTTTTATAACATGTAACTCTACTCAGGTAATGCATACAGACATGAGTTATTAAAGCCCCCATCCAAAAAAGCAGTTACATGGGCTGAAGAGGATACTGGCTTCTTTGAGGTACAGTTTGCAATCATTTTCTGAGCATTATTTTGTTACATTTTTACTGTTAATCTAGATAGTGTCTATTGTCTGCAGTACCCAAAGCCTATCAAAGGTGAAAGCCAGGTCTTCTACCCGACACCAACTAAACTCATGAACCCAAAACCAAAACATGATCTGCTGCCGATAACTGACAAAACAAGCAAGATACTGACAAATCTGGAGCAGACACACTGGCTCACCTCCTACCAGATGCACTACTCAGGTAATTATAACATCTTCAATTTGGGATCAACTATGATTTAACTGAACCTAGAAAGACATCACAATATAGAGTATTGATTTTTTTTTTTATTACCTTGGATAAACTGTATTATTATGCTAATCTAAAACATGAACCTAGGTGAAGTGACAAAAGCAATAAAGTAGACATAATGTACTGACTAAAGATGTGGTATGGTGTAAAGATTTTTACTACACTGGTGAATTGTCTTAAAGATGCACTATCTGTGTCTGCATATAGAGGATATCTTTGTTCAAAATAGGTCAGAACTATGGAGATAGGGCCTCATTTCCTAGTGAGCCAGTGTTGGAGATGTGTGGAGACACTTTTTAAAATATTCCATCCAGTCCTTGTATTTGCAGAGGTCGCTGGTGCTGGGTTAGTGCATGTCAATGGTCATAGTTATCCTTCCACTAAAAACAGTCTTACCCACTCCACAAAGCCCCTGAATGTAAATGTCAGTGTTGATAAAATAATATTTGAAATAAAACTAAGCTTGCATCACATGAATCGTCACATGTTGATGGACTATTTTCTCATATATCTGTCTCCCGATGCCAAGCTTTCTATCAGGAAGTACAACTCGCTGCTGCTGCTCAGACATAAATCCTTCAAATGCAAGGTTGGTTTTACTTCTAAAATTCTTCTAACGACACAGACATTTACATCTACAAACTGATGTTATAACTGTTTCGCTTCGGGGATTTGGTGGAGTGGGTAAGACTGTTTTTAGTGACAGGCTAACTATGGCCATTGACATGCACTAGCCTAGCACCAGCGACGTCTGCAAATACAAGGACTGGATGGAATATTTTTGTAGAAGTGTCTCCACACGTCTCCAACACTCTGGTTCACTGGGAAATGAGGCCCTATGTCCAAAATTTCGAACTGTCCCTTTAATGCATTGCCATGGAAACTTTCAGGCAAAACAATAAAATTTCCATGGAGACAAGACGGTGGCAGACCCTGCACCAGAAAAGTTGCACAGTACACCTTTAACTATTGCACATAAAACTGAATCTTGTTGCCCAGGTTATGAAAAAGGAAACTTGAAGATGGACTACAGACAAAAACACACCAGGCAAAGAAATTCATACACTGCTCCACAGGTACAGCACAACATTAAAGTAAAATATGTGGCACCTTTTGTTTTATTTCAGACGACATCACAATATTTCAGGCCTAAACGTCCGTAATGTATAACTGAAAAACAAGCAGGTGTAAGGATTTTCAATTATTTATTTAAACTATTTTTCTTTCTGTTTATCTCTCTTTTTCCAGGATTAACAGATAGGAAAATATCAAACAGAGATGATATCCAAAAGGAGTAGGCAGAAGAAAAAACTTATAAATGCCTACCTACTCTTACATAACAGACTAAAAAGTGATAGCTATTGACATTTTGTTTTTTCTTAACAAAACACAGGTTATGTCTCATCCTTATTAATGTGCAAATTGTTGGATATACAATATGTTATATATTATAGGCTAGTGCTGATGAAGGGCTTTCATTATGAAAAACTGCTGCAAATTCCAACAATAATATTATAAATTGTAGATTAATTTGTAGAACTAAAAAGTGAAAATACAAATATACTAAGAACTGTGTACGTGAAATCCCTCAGTCGTCTCCTTTGCTATGAGAATTGTATAGAAAAACTCCCACCTCCCTCCCAATCTGAAAGTGTGACCCTATTGCATTCGAACATCAGAAAATTGCTAAAATTAAGCTTCCTTTCTGTTTCTTTCAGAGGGTCAAACCCACTGACTTTCTGTCCTCTACACTTACGGATGACTCTAGTAGAATTAATGATGTAAGCACAGGAATGATAGGTCCCACTGCTCCTCTCCCAGCCACGTATCAACCACCACTCCACAGAGCTGCTTCGGCTGCTACATTGCCATGGAAACCCCAGGAGAGCTCCGTGAACTGTAACGAAGCACCAGAGTCAAATCAAAGGGGTCACAGTCTGCCAGAGCACAGCGGTGGCTTGGCACATGCTCACAGCAATGACCTGTCCCATGGAGCTTCACTCAGACAGCGCAGGGGGTTGGAGAGTGAAGAAAATGGCACCCAAACACACCCATGCAGACAAGAGACCAGTCACAACAGAGGCACTGAGAGACCTTTGCTAGATGGGAACCTAAATTTGAATAGTTTAAGTAAAGATGTTGGAAATCTTCACCCCAATGACGTAATGCGATTGAATTCTTGTGCATTCCCAAGACCTCCTGTCTTGCCTCGTATTCAGCCACTGTCTAGAGAACGTCTCAGAGAGCTCCAGGATTCCTACAGCAAGACTCAGGTCCATCACAGGTTTAACCACTCTATCCCACATACCCCAGTCAATCTGAGGGACAACATCTGCACAGGGAGGAGGCACAACTTCTATGGAGTCAATGCATTCTACCTTCATGGATAGTCATGTTGTTCACTTGTGGAGAAGAATTAATGAAGTCAGTATTACATTTTTATTTACTGGTATGTTGTTTTAAATGTGTTGATAAAAGTATTCAGACCATGATTTCAGTAGATGTGAATAAAGTTGTTTCTAGATGATGGGACACGTGCATGCTTTCTTTAGGATATATTTAGCTATAAATAATCTTTTGATTTGTCTGCAAAAAAGCTTTTTACAACACCATCAAGTTTCATCGTGTAGGTCTCGCTCTTCTCATGGTATTTCATGAAGAGGCCCTGTCATAAGGATTTGTGGATTACACATATTTTGATTTTGATAGGCCTACTATAAAAGAGATGTGGCCAATGCTGACAATTTATGTCAAAGATTTTACGGTTGGGTGCGCCCTCTAGAGGGAGAATTGAGACTTTTACTGCATTCTGTCTCATTTTGCTTTTAGGAAAGATTTAATACTAACTTTTAGACTTTTATTTTATTTATATTTGCAACTATTTGAGGTTTTGATGGGTAGAAGGGTAAACACAAAATTCCATGTAGGCTGATAGACACAACATACTGAGGCAATATTAAAGGGCTCATGTTACTTTCTGATCTATAGTAAATGTTATAATAATAATGTAATGTCTGTATGTAATAATGTTCTTTCCTACCTGGAGTTTTCTTTTGTTTCATTTGCACATTTAACATGAAAACCAAGCATATTTAGGCTGAGTTCTTATCTCAAACAAAAAACACTCATGTCATGTGCAAACTCCAATGTGTTTTCTAACTCCACATTCACTATAAGCATTTGGATGATTTTAGCTCTGGAACTGGCCATCTCTACTGAACTAAAGGTCAAAGATAGCTCTTCACTTGAAAACTACCACTACATGACAAAACAAGGTGGAGCAGAGCATTTTGAGCTTTGGAAATAGAGAGACTAATAAAGGATTAATTAAACATGTATGAATGAAACAAAACATAAATCCAGGGTCAGTGTACCATGGGTTCTTTTGAATTTCAATTAAGAATGAAAAATAATAAAATTTGAAAACAGTTTGTTATTTCATTATCCAGTTTAAAAAATAATAATAAAGTTTATTTCAAATAACACCTAATCAAACAGTCTCGGTGGCTATTTTAATTTTGATAGTTTATTCTCTCTGGTTTATTTTCTCTGCAAGTTCAATATCAGTTCAATATCAAAAATGCATATTGTGTGTGTGTGTGTGTTATTTGCAATAAACTTTAAATTAAAAATTAGATTATTATTTATTTATTCATTCTCCTTTAGGTATGTTTCTGAGGAGGTAACATAACATGTTTAAAGCTCACATGAGTCAATTTTAGGACAATTAAAACTGACACTCACTCAGTGCTTGCTTTGTTTCCGCCCACAGATGTTTATCTTGTTGTGTTGCACTAACCTTCAATTTCCCTCTGCGTGAAAGCAGAAGACGACTTGGCACGTAATCCGCGTCAGTCTGGAGGGCTTTTGTAAGATGCAGCAAAGGAGACCTTGAGCTGCAACATTTATCCTTGAGTGTCAAACAGATCCATTTACTCTCTCAGTGAAAAACGGAGAATACCTAAAAACTAAAATGATGAATGAAGTAAAGTTTTGGTTTTTTGCTATTTCAAGGCTCTTTCAAATAAACTATGAAAATACATGTAACAGAGAGTATAGTGCATTTCTTCTATGCCTGGTTTTAAATTGTGATACTGCTTTTTGTCCAGTAGAGGGCAGGATCTTCAAAGTAACAACAGTTGTCAATCGCTTGCCATAAATATTCTTAATGGTTTTACTCCCTGTTTTTCATGTAATTGATTCTTTAAAAACATTTCACAAAAAGAGGAGGAATTGATCACGTGTCAAAGCAGTTACATGTGAGTTTATAAATCACTCTAAAGGACGAAAACTCCCCAGAGATTTGTCATTAATATTCACAAGCGATGCACAACTATTACTCAATGCCCTTGCTTGGGGGGTCCTGTCCATGACGCCACGGAAAAAGATGCAGTCGATGATCTAAACCCGCCCCCTGTCATGACGTAACGCGCCCACCTAGAGTCTCATTGCCCTGCGCGTGCTGCCAGTGTCTAAGACCCGCCCCTCCTGGACAGCGGTGTGCAAAGTGGTGATTTAGACCTGCTTGGAGCGGGCTGCAGCGTGTGTGTGCTTGTCAGATTATGAAGAGGGGTGTAGTGTAAGACTTCCCAAAGTGTAAACTGTAATTCCCGAGAAGCCCAGAAAAGCTCGTGCTGAGACCTCAACACCATCACACCACCTGAAATCACACCATCTGCTGTCAAGGTGAGTGCGCTTTCCCCTTATTACAGTCTTCTTTTATGTGTTGCCATACGCAAACGTAAGAAAAATGCAAATTAGAAGCAAGGTTAGTTTCACTGCGATTTAAAAAGTAATATACGGTTGTTTGGTTATAATTGAAAAGTTTCATAGCTTGTAATGTAGCACGTTGAAACTATTTAGAAGTAATAAAGTAGTCTAATAATTACTAATCTCTCCTAAGTCATGTGCTTTAAAATGTAAATTGAAGAGCATGAATCCACCAGAGGACACTTGCATCTCGTCTCCATGGTAACTCTTGCTTTTTGTCTATTATAAGAAGTCTATTAGATAATTTAGCCTTCGTCCATCCAAACCTCTCCATGGTGGTACCCGCATTATGAGATGAGAGATGAGAGAAGAGGAGGAGAGTTGTCATTGTCCTGCACAGTGGACTGAGTAATATTATGCCTCTAGTATGAGTGTCTATCTCCTCTTATCCACTGAGTGCTTGTAGGTGCGATGACAAAGAGCGCACATTTTCATCCTGTCACTGTAAAGTAATGTGCATGGATTTCTCAATATACACTTTGACTGTGCATTAGACTAAGTGATGTTATAATTGTATTATTGGTCATTTATAAAAGGAAGTTAAGTTATTATGGCAATTTCAATCATCTAGAGTTAGCATCAGCACTATAATTTCTGTAATTTAGACTATTATACACTATCAAGGCTACTTTGTGTGTTGTGTCAACTGTTCATAAGTGCAGGCTTTCAGTGGTGTTTGGGTGGGTGGTGTTTGGTGAGGGATTTTGGAAATGAGAATCCATAAGCCCCATAGTGTTCCCCATCATGCGTCAAATACACTCCCAACTGTGTTTATAGTCAGATCCGAAATCCTGTGGTGGTCTTAATAGCAATGGTGATAATAGTCTATTATTTTCTTGTTCATGGTTCAATACCAAAATTCACATATTTAACCATATTATTCCACAAAGAACATATTGTAACAGAACGTATAGGGTAGCCTATATGGATCTCGCTATATGTCACAGAGTATAATCAATTTAAACAGTTAAGAAAATCAATAATTCAGTCCTTTGTTCATTACTGACCTTAATTTCCAATCAAACCTCTGTACTTTTATTGAACTGCTCTTAGCCACAACAGGAAACAAACCTGAACATAGGTTGTAAAACTGAAGTAGTAGACTGGGAGTACAGTCATGTTTTGGAACTTTAGAGTTGTAAAGTTAGTTTAGGAATAGAGCTTGTTAAAGTCAGGCATTGTTTATTTAACACTGACATTGCCCAGATGATTAGAACATGTTTTTGTCCTTCTACACCTCTCAATGACTCACAGTAGTTGGAGTTTTTCCCAAAAGAAGTGCACAGAACGAAGCATGATTGGAATGCAGAGGCAGCGGATATAAGAACATCTTTGTCCATTCACAACAGTCCCCTGTACAGACAGCCACACGGTAATTTTCATACTTCGATTGGGTGTGCACAATATTTAAATGATTAGCCCAGTAATCTGCCCCATTCCACTGTATTGCTGAGTTCTGCAATGGAGGTCTGGTTCTGCAGTTTTTCCAGGTCAACAATTTTCTACTGTATTGAGACTATAAGATTTAACAATGGACTGAATCATTTTGCTCCAGCAGCAAAGTCAGTTCAAGGATGTATGTGAATGCTCTATGTACATCAGCTACAAACCCAGGACTAAACAAATAGGACTTATGAAGAGTTTACTAAACCAAGAGCAAAATGAAGACCAAAAACATAGGACAAAAGCAGGACTGACAAAGACTGAAACTAGGGACCATAAGCCAAGTTTATGCACATGTTTGTCTAATTTTGTTCAAGTGTTACATTACTAAAATTTTTAACTCAATTTTTGATACTGAAGAATAGACTTGATCCAATTTTATTCAATTATGTGATTTTTTTTCTTAAATATTGATACTTGCTTAAATGAGAACCTAGTTTCAATATTTTGACAACACTATTTTGTTGCCACTCTGGATCACAATGCCTCTACAGTTAATTTTCTTCAGTGTCTATTGTCCTGTGTCTTGTGGCAGCTGTTACCTGTGTCTGTGTGCAAAGTGAGCAGCATGAATAATTCATAAGGCTTCATATGTAAATAGAAGTGTCACGCGACAGTGAAATGTTAGTGAGCTCCATCTGACCTCATGTGGTTTGCCTAAAGAGCCCCGCCCAGGTAGACTTAGCCCTACTTCAAGTCAAAGAAAAACTAGTACTAATACAGTATAGTAGGTAACAATAACCGAAAAAGTCTCACAGTTATATCATGGGCTGTCACAATATATCGAATCACAAGTTCCTTTGCTTAAATGCATGGTTTTATAGTAGCAACAGCTTAAAAACATTGGGAACTACATAGCCCATGATTCATTTCAGTGCAGAACACACGAAGAAATATGTTTCTTACTTGAATTCTTGGGAATATGACAGAAATAATTCACATCAAATCTTGTCAAAGTATTTTAAAAGCAAAAACGTGTCCCATCTGCAATTTTATCAGTCTCTACAAAATATCACAATAAATATCATACCGTGAGATGCGTATCGTGATAATATTGTACCGAGAGATTTGGATATCATTACATTCCTACAGTATAGATAACAACAGTAATGAAAATATTATTGAATAAGATATCAAATAAGATAAGTGGTACCAGTATACAGATTTGTTTACATTGCTCTGAATTGAACATTCCACAATATTGCACTAAATTTATCTAAAATGGATTAATTCAGTTACATGTGTTTATAATTTATCGCTGAAAATGAAATGAATTCACTCAGACTGTGAGTGGGTTCGACTCTCCGCAGATATGACCTGTAAATTGGCCTGGTTGCTTGTCCGAAGGAGATTGATTATCTCAGATTCTGCATCACAATTTAATGTGTTTAAAGTTACATTTTAATAACGCTTTAATGATGAGTTGTTGTACAGCTGTATAAAATATGAATGTAGATTTGCCCAAAGCACCACACATTTGAGTTTTGGCAAATACTCAATGCTCTCTTCCTGTAATGTCATTCTGATAGTAATTGTTCCTAATCTAAGTGGGCTGATTGTATCTCTGGCATCTCACAGCACAAGGCATTAGTACGATTTTATCTGTAATTAAAGCTGTGTAACTCCGCCAGACATCCCAACAAATGATGAGGATCCAGATAGCCTCAATGTGAAGAGAAAAAAACATCAAACCAAAGTCAAAATTTTCAGCCACTTGGATTGAATTATTTAACTATACGGATATTATCAACTCCTTAAGTAATTTAGGTAAACTATTATTCAGTTTGTCCAATTACTCCTTCTTTATTAATCTGCTTATTAAACAGGTTTGTTGGCAGCATAATTGCTCTTGTTCATCATAATTAATGGACTAATTGTATTTGATAAGCAATGAGAAATCCACATGCTTTCATTTATGTAGGAAGGGGACTTACATCCATTTGCAAAGCTTGGGTTTTGAAATGTTTTTTGAGGTCCTGTTGAACTCATTATCATATAATTGCAAGTCAAACAGAGATCATTTGCTGGTACATTGTCATTCTGCTACTGTTTTTTGCCAAGAGTAGAGTTTTAATATTTCAGCTTCTCTCGATAATGCTGACAGTTTATTTGGAAATACAGTTTGTCTTAGTGCCAAGTGAGAAAATTAATCTTGAATAATTTTTCCCTGATGACAATTATTATTAGATCATATATGGTTATAAAATCTATCAAAAATGTGCTAAAAAATCCCTTTAAATCAGCGCTTGCCAATCTTTTTCTTGGTGGTCTAAAATGAGTGGGCTGAGGACTGAGGGCTTAAACTATTCATGTTTTTCATCTAAAAACTTGTCTGCAAAGATATTTATGACTAAATTGTCTTAAATGATTGTGATTTTTAGGAGTTATACGGGCTTCATCTTCTGGCAGTCTTGTCAGTGAAAATTGAATTGATAGATAGAGGCCAAATAAGACCCTTTAAGAGCCAAATCTGACTGGCCGCACTCTGAGCACCCATGCTTTAAATCTTGATCGAGATTCAAGCCTTCTCCAAAAGGGAATGGACTGTAAAATCTGACACTTGTACAGAAATACTTTATACCTGTTTAGAAGATTTCACTGCAAGTTTCTTTTCATTTTATTCAACTCTTTGCTGTTTTGTCATGTTTCAGTTCAATATTCTACTTTTACATAACTTCATAGCAACAATTAATTATGTGATACATTGGCCAACACTAGTTTATCTTCATATCTAAAGTTGTTGAAAAGGTTCTCTGAACAATGAATATTTTAAATTCAACTATGACATAAATGCTACATAAAGTTTGTAAGCTTTCATGGGTGTAAAGTAATATTAATGCTCTTTTATCTGCTAATTACTTTCATTTTTATCCTCACCTAACATCTTAACAGACATGCTTAAAAATATTTCTGTTGCATTACATCATCTGAATGCTCATTTCTGTCAATATTGCCCACCTGTAGTTTATGATTAAACACTAGGTTTGAGTCATTTTTCAGTTTTGAGTTGGCCTTTTAGAAAGTGGCTATTTGAGACTGTTAGTGATAATGACAAAACAGGCCCACATCAGTCACGTCCTTGGCAGACCTTTACCTTTTCTCTTCTATATAAAGTCTATTCTCTGATGTGGGCAAATGGGATGTCTGTATTTCACACAATATGAGGCTATTAGGCTTGTAACTTTCAGATACAAGGAGTCACAGAAAGGTAGGTTAATAAAAATAAATAAATAAAAAAAAAAATAAAAATACACCAGGGACAAAATCAGTGAGAAAACCTTACACAAATTTAAACACACACATGCAGAACATTCCTGTCAAAGTCTAGATTGTGTTAAAGATACACTGTGTAATTTTTCTAGTGGGAGGTCAATCGCAGTAAAGTTCCATGTATATGACATTAAACATATTTATATTGCATTCATCAACTGCATCAACTCTGACTCATTCCTACATCATGGTTAGGGTCCACGGTCACTACAAGTAAGTCAGGTCATGTCATTTCACTTCCCGTACACTAAGAGCATCACTTTGTGATACTAATAGGCCCCTCGCCAGCTTCTGTTGCTCGGGCCTAATCATAATCTTGGGCCTAATCATAATCATAATCATAATCATCTGTCCACAGATCCAAGCAGGTGGCAGACCCTGCACCAGAAAAGTTACAGTGCACCTTTAAATGACACAGAATTTAATAGATATGTAACAATAAGTGAAATATCATGACATTGTATCTTCAAAGTTCACACAATAATATCGTGAACCATCACAATATATCGAATTACTTGTAATTCACTATTATTGAATTACAAGTCTCTTTGTTTAAATTAAGAGTTATGGTGCAGCAATAAAAGACAGAGGGAACTACATAGACTGTGATCCTTTACTCCATTTCAGTGTAGACTACAAGAAGAAATAACAGTTCTAAGCACTTTAAAGTCTTAGTTCTTTGGATTATGTCTTGTCAAGGTATTTTAAGAGGAAAACATAGAATATTAACAGTTTTGGTAGCCTCCACAAAATATTGCAATAAGTATTGTACTGTGAGATGTATATCATGAAAATATCGTACCGAGAAATTTGGATATCGTTACATCCCTCATCGTGAACCTCCCCACTATACCGTGAGCTTTCCTCTGATATCACAATAAATATTGTACCGTCAGACTTCGATATCGTTACACCCCTAGAATTTAATAATGAATGCATTTTTTTTAATACATTTACTTTTAGAGTTTTATTAATTCAGTTATGCTTGGCCTGTATCTTAAAAGATTGTTTGAGTTGAATGCCAGGTCATGTGGCGGTATAGCTCTACTAATGCTTACTCATCTTAGTCTCACACATGAAGCAAATCTGTCAACACTTTTAAGTTGTTCCATTCATCAGTCTGTCATTATAAACAATAGACAATGCCTGTTCTAAATATATTCAGTGATAGCTTGTGGCTGCACAGATGTCCTGTTAGCTTTCAGTTTTATTTGAGGATATTTTGGGGCCATTTTGTGATGCAGTGAGATGAGCAGTGACAGGAGAAGTGGCCCGTGGGTCGTCATCTCTGAAAGAATATACAGGCTTTATAGGGAGGGACCTTACATCATCAGAACAGTTGGATTTCAAGTTAGATTGGCCACTAGAGCTGAACAATATTAACTAAAAACATGCAAGCACTTATGTTGAGCTTATCAGGGTCTATTAACATTGTTATACTCAATGTAGTTGTCATTAGTCTTATATAACTCTAGTCCAGTTTCCTTTCGTGGTCAAAACTTTGGCTATAGTTTAAACTGTACCAAGACGGAAGAGTCAACATTAGAACAAAAAAGAAAACACTAAACTAGGACAATAAATTGAACCCAAACCCAGATTAAACAAACAAACGTAACTTGGCCTGACCTAAATCATAGGACTAGTAAAACCACTTTTTAACTAGCTCTAAACCAGTGCTCAACCAAGACTAGACAATACGACTAAACCAAAAACCAACAAGGACTAGTCTGATCATGATTTCAAATTAGATTTTGGTACCAAGAAAAAGGCTTGACCAACACTGATGTGATTACCAATAATGGCATTTTTTATTATAGAAAGTAGCTTCTATCAGTATCGATACTTTTTCAAATGAGTATCTAATTTAACTGATTTCACCTAGGAATAACTTTGTAGCTGTGTATGGTTACTGGAATTACGATATCGCATTTCACAACAACTAAACATTTGAAATAAATTATGCAGCCCAGCCATCCGGTCCATCAACCCTTTTTCCTCGTATTTATGAAAAGATCCCAGACTTCCGAACATGTTAATGGTTTTTTATTGAATTATGAGTCGACCATGAGTCCAAGAGTAAATAAAGCAAAGAAGGAGAGATGTAGGTGGGTGGGGGAGGGATGTAGAGAGGGTGGAAGGGAGGGAGAGAGGGAGGGGCGTGCGGTTAGGGGAAGAGCAGAGGATGTGGTTGATTAACAGGATGCTTTGTGACGTTTCGGAGTGACTGATACTATGCTGGGCATACATCAGTGCAACAGTGAATGAAGCGGTTTTGAATGCAGAGTTAAGATGCTGAACTGTAATTAATCAACAAAATGACATTGGTTTGATTAGATTAATTAATTAACTTTTCTTTTGTCTTTTTTGTTCCAGTTTGCCAAACTCAAACTCTCCAACTAACAGTAATTTATTGCTCATTATTTACTATCTGAATATTTTGTGCCTTGGATCCAAACATGGACGATATGACTACATCATTTGACATTTTACAAAAGTATAAAAGTTTATTGTTCACTGTGGGGTTGTCAAAAATCAATACACAGAATGATATTAAAATTTGTATCAAAACCAGATTCCATTTTGAAGTTTGGATAATAGAAAGAAAATCACATAATTTCCCTTTGTTGAACAACTTTAGAATTTTGGTCTTGATATATCAGAATTACTGTGTTACCATGTGATAATATTAAGGATACTACTAGATATTGTTTTGAAAATTACAATTTATTATTCAAGTGTTGTTATAATCATCTTGGTATCTAACTTTTTCCTTAGTATTGTTGCAACCTACTTCACTGCTTTTCTGTTAAATAAACAGCACTGCTCTGTCCTTCTCTGTGTCAGTGACAGATGGAAAACTCTTCACCTTGTGATGCCATGTGGGAATACAGGAAGTGTTCCACTGTCATTTTAAACTCCATACATTTCCACCACGCTCATTTTCATGATTTCAAAGATGCTTACTTGAAAACTACCATTACATGACATCACAAGGTGGAACAGAGCTTTTAGAGCTGTGGAGATGTAGACAGATTAATAATGTGGGATTCCTCAAACTTGTGTGAAACAAAACCCAGCTCCACATATGTTTTTGAGGAAGTAAAAACATTCTAACATGGCCAGAGTCAATTTAGACTGTTATACAGAACATACATTTTATTTAAGTGTAGTGACAAAATTTCTAGTGATGCTATTTTTTTCTTTTTAAATACAACCAAGGAAAAAAGGTGTCTTCCCTTGGCTGAGACATCCTTTCACCACTGCGTGTTAAAGCAGACCATCTGTGGTTACAGTGAGAAGCCCTGACCACACACTGATAAAGACGTGGGCTGGCAAACATTGTGCTTCCACTAATGAATAATACATTTGATTGGGAAGAAGCCAACTGTCTCAGAAAATAGTGGCAGTCTTCAGGCGCATCATGCGCAGTGTTTTGTAATTTGCCCCAAACTGGATAAAGGGAGGCAGCGGAGGTAGGCCAGCTGAGCAAAGGGCGTTTTTAAATAGGAGCAGATTTGATGATTTGGATTTGTGTTTGATTCAACTAAATCAAAAGCACATTTGTAGATGGAAATGTTCATGGTCATTCCAGCTTGTCAAAACCCAATCTTGTCAGATCTCAGAAGCTCAGCAAGACCAGGCCTGGGTAGATGGGAGACCGCTGGGAACACCAGGTGCCAGAGTGTGGTACTAATGGGAAAAACTGCCTTTGTGTCCTTAGGCAAGACACTTCACCTACATTGCTTAGCAAGAAAGTGGTGTCTGTGTGATTGTTGGTGGTGGTCAGAGGGGCCTGTGGCACAGATTGGCAGCTTTGTGTCCATCAGTCTGCCCCAGGGCAGCTGTGGCTACAGTAGCAGCTTGCCACCAGTGAGTGTGGAGTGAATGAACAATCAACTATAAAGCACTTTGAGTGTCTTGAAAGGCGCTATATAATTGCAGTGATTAATTAATGATTGATTAAATGTTGCTCGCGCACTAATTGCGGCAGCTTAATTTGCACTTTAAGTTTGGTATTCAGGTTGAAATTCATTCTGTGCAATCAGTTCTTTATAAATGTGAAATGTTGCTCAGAATATAATAAATATAATAGGGTCAAAAACTGAATTTGTGAATAACTGCACCATACTTTTATTGCATCAATGCATCAGTAATTCCTTGGACCATGTAAGTGCAGATCAAATATTAAATAAATATACAAATTTCTTGCCATTTTTGCTCCTTATTTTGAATTTATTATTACCATTTATATTTTTGCACTTTATTGTGGATCAATAAAATTTGTCTCTGCATTTTCACGATATTTTTTCCTCTCACTGTGACTTTTAAATGCTTACACTACAAATCCATTACCTCCATCCAGGAGGTACCTTATAAATTACTTCCACATTGTTCGAGATTTTCCAGCAATTTTCTTCTAGGTAATATTTAATCCACACTGCCATTATTAGGATCAAATTGACTTAGTGTTACAGAGCCGGTGGGCCAACATAATACATTTCGATTAGTGTTATTAAAGTTTTAGCGCCTGTAAATGGCTCTTTTGGTGAAGATGCTCATGGCAACTGCTCCAAATGACCCATCAAACACGTTGATGTATCTGTGCTAAAGACTAACTACTTTATCCAGGGGAGCTAGAGGAGGCTTTAGGCATAGTAACATGTTTATTCAGATAGATAACCACTGCTCTGCCTCTGGAGAATTCAATTTAAAGAAATAAAAAAAGACTTAGTCAGGCCTCTGTAACGTTCAGATTGTAGTTGGTTCCTTTGAAAGTACAGACCATTCTTATTTTATTCCTACCTTTAGAATATTTGGCCCCTTCAACCAATTCAATCAATATGTAGATAATGTTAGTTTTCCAATTTTGCTTCTGTGTTAAAGAAAAACTTCAGCTTCAATTTATGCAGAAACCCTGTTATTTTTTTTATCAAATGCAATACGCCTCTGTGCCATTTTCGCATTGTTTACCTATAATTCCAGTCGCTCCTCAGGTCATAGACTTTTTAATACAAAAGTGGAACTCAACCGTTCATTCAGTCAATGACAGGTGATGTTTATTTCACACATAAACAACTTTTTGAGCACCGGGGCTATCTAAAAATCACCACTTCCATCCTATCTTCTATAACCCCAGAGCTGGCTTCTTGTCGATTGGGTCTGGCAGAGTTAGTGTTGAGAAAAAATGCTCTGAGTCAGTTCCCACACAGTTCATTGGAATTGCTGCAAATCACCAGCTGCCTGTAACTACACATCATTTTTGAAAACAGTATTTTTCTTCTATCGTTTAATGGACTCTGAAGAAATGCACTTTGGTGTGTCACGAAATGAAGCTGGGATTATGTTAGCCCTTATTTTAGTTAGTGAGTGAGACTTACTGTAAAGGGCATCGTAGAAATGCCAATATACTCCGTGAGACTTTACCGGTCTGGAGTAAAATACAAAATTGTTCAGTTTAAGAAATAGATTGAAGCACATAAAATACTGACATTTAGTTGGGATGTAGTGTGGGAGGATGTTGAAATTACTGTCCAAAAAATGCTGAATCCTAAATAGCACTAGTGGATTCAGAGGAGCAAAGATATAGTAAAAATGCACGCTTGCACTAAGTTGCCCACTGATTAATATTACATAAGGAGCCTTGAATGTAATACTCAATTGACTTTACACTGTTTCACTCACGTTTTTGATAAGGTTGTTTTAGTACTGACTCAAGCAACAAAGTCAATCTGAGACAATGGTCACTCTATAACAAAGTGGGGCCCAAGAGCCTAATTTGGTCCTCCAAGAGTTCCTAACATTTGTAAGAAACATCTATTTTGATTTCATTTTGCACTGAAGAGAGTTAGGAACTGAAAGGAAGCCCATACCAGTCTATCTTACCTAAAAAGGACAATAATTAAACACAATTTAATCATAAATATCTTTGCAGACCAATTTGGTGTACTAATACTTTCACTTTGGCCTGCCGAGGAAAAAAGCCTCTGCTCTAAAACCATCACCATTCACTTTCTACCACACCATTCCAACATCGGCAAACAGGATGTGGGCCAATACTGTAACCACTGAGCTACAGCAGCTTTAATCATATACTGGTTATCTGCGATACTGGTGATTCTGGAGAATTTCCCCAGATAATGGTTTCGATCTGATATTGTAAATTCAGCTGATATTTGGCATTAATAATTTTTTTTTCTATACTGCTCCATTCTCTGTGATCATGTGTCATTCACGGTTTGTCCTCAGTGCATAGATTTGTATTTTTAAGCATAATAATTGAAAATATGAATGTATATCTTAGAAAAATAAATGTTAAAAAATAATAATAGTAAGTTAATTAGTAAATTTCACTGTAACTGAACTGAAAATTGGTGTGTACTATAGATTTTAAAATGCTTAATATCAGTATTGGCAAATATCGGATATTGGTACCAGCTCTAAAAACCCATATCAGCCCATCCCTGCTTTAATCAAAATATTTTCATCAATTTTATCTTATAGCACTTGCACTTAGCTAAAACTTGAGAATTTCATTTCTAGGGCTAAACGCTCTTTTAACTGGACAAAAATGGCATAAACCAGAAGATGGCCTAATACATGAGTTATGTGAATTAGAATCAGTGTCGTTGTATTTTCACAATTGTAAGACTGCATGTACAACAAAACCAACATGGAGAAATAAAAAACATTTTAAAAGCAATATATTTCATCCACAACACATGACTCACTCTTTTCGAGTTAATGTGCTTACATAAAAGCCATAGCCAACCAACATCAGTGAAAACAGTCTCTCTTACGTGATGTTAAATATTACATTGTGTCTTCAAGTATAGTTCTTTTTCATAATAGACCTGGTAAATAATGCAGTGTTACGTTCCAAATGCTCTTATTATCGTCATGTAGTTGTTGTCATTACTTGACCCAGATCATGTTTCCTGTTTTATTATGTGTCCGTCCATCCACACAGACGCCACAGGGACAACTTTCCGTTTCGTCAGGGCAGCTCTTTTGTTTGTGTTACAGCGAGTCCAGTGCTTTTGTCCCAAAGCCTGTCACAAATACACTCAGCCACCTTATGTATGCAAAGACCTATTCAGTACACATGGGGCAACACTAACAGCCAACCACCTGCTTGTCTCCATGATGCTGTTGTAGACTGTAGATGTTATTGCTTTGCCAAAATGTTCTACAGTATGTCAGTAAACTTCTCTATCTCACATTTAATCAGTTACAATGCTATACTGTGGAACATTCAAGGCGAAGCAATGACATCTCCATGGATACAAGGAAGTGGCGTACCTTACACCTGAAAAGTTAGTGCAAATATTTTCGTCTTGAGGTTGCAAAGGAGAGAAGGTGGATAAAAGGGGAGTGAAAAACAATGTGTTTGAATGTGCATTATTTATACAGAGGGAAAGCAGTCTGGTCCCCACACCCTCCATTTGTTTTGTTTCTTTCAGTGACATGTGAAACGATGGAGCTCATTGGTCACCTATTATATACAAACAAATCTTAATTTCTCTCACCTCAGATTAACAGAGTTTAATGAATTCTTCATTTTGCACAAATAGGCATTGTTTTTCAGTCCCTTGTGATATTTTTCTTTTCTCCTTGTAAGCAGCCATGGACCATGCATGTCCCTGACTGGCTAATCCATCTGTCAGCCATGCCAATCTGAAAACAGGGAGATTCACCAGTGACCAGACTCACATTTTTGTAAAATATTGAAGAAGTGTATGTCCTGGATCCCTAGCAAACAACTTGCAAAAACTGGGATTTGAATTCATGACACTAAAATATGCTGCAACTTTGCAGTTTATAAAATCTGTTTCAGTATTTTTTTTTTTTTTTACCTCAAGGAAATTTCTATCTAAAATAGTTTTGATGAAATAGTTTTTAAAATAAAATTCTATTACATGAATATTTTACTGTCTGTTTAAAGGTTATCCAAATATCACCCACCAAACCCTTGGACTTTTGCCTTTAACATTATGCAAGCATAAGTAACCAAAGAGCGTAATGATAAAAGAGTTTTTATGCAGTCACTTGTAATGTTACACATCTCTTCAGTTCAGAGGGTACAGGGTAATTACAGTGGTGATGTTTGATATGGCTGTCATCCCAGTGAAAGCCCAGGAAATAGACCACAGCAGTGACATGAAAGGATGACATTGTGCGGCAGAGGTGAATGAATAAAACATAGAAAGTGTTGCATAAATCTTGAAGAAGGCTAAGAAATACGTCACAATTTGAGATAGAGAAGACTGAAGGTTTCAAATGACCATTCTATTGTTCAGTCACTAACATGAGAGGCAGTGGCCATTGCACCAAAAGCGGAGGTCAGTAGAGGTAATGTGATTAACCTTGTGCAGTACTAGTGGATGGATGCAGCTGGAGAGTCAGGGGACATGGCTCACACCAGCTCTTGTGAAAAATGAATGAGAACTAAAGTGGCTTGTAAAGCACTCGTAAATTGATGATGGGCTTCCTGTGACGTGAACGTGATGTAAGGAAATATAGTCTAGTCCTACTTACTAGTCCTCTCCACGCAAGTCAATAAGGTCATTGTGCCAGTAATTATATGTCCACATTTTGTTGATGAAGCAGCATGGAAATTGTAGTTTGGATGGCACCTATTGCAAATTGGGCTGGCTGCAATTTTCTGTTATATATGGTGCCATTTTGAAGATGGCTGACCATTCAAAAGATATAATATTTTGTTTTGAATTGTTAATTAATAGAGCCACAGTCCTAACTTTTCATCATTCTGAAACCTGTGGATATGCAGCTCACTATCCCTGCCAACTGTTTTTGTGTTACTGTTTTGGACAGTTTACTTTGTTCTTGTATGTGACACTTTTGGGCTTGCTTAATTGCTTATCTGTATTTTGTATTTCAAAGAAACTCATTCAAATCATAGTCAAGGAAGAGTCCATTTGGATCATTGTAATTAGCATGACTATACAGAGACGTATTCTCACTTTGATTTACGCATGAGCTGCTCTCTGTCTGTTGGATGCATTAGTGGATTCACTTGAATGTGCTGACGTGTGGCTCTGTACATAACGTTGATTAGTCATGTGAAGAGCGGCGGTTGACTGAAGTCTCTTATTTGCACACCCAGAGGAAATGATAATGTGTGTTTAGTTGATGATCTCACATCTCTCATCTATATATGACTGTAATATCTAGTTATTGATGAAAAGGGCCTTAATGGAGTGCTAATGCAGAGTCTTACTGACAGGAGATGAAGATAATAAAGGTTTATTATATTTGACCAGTTGGGAGTGACTGAATGAATCGGAGACCTAGAAAATTTTATTGTAGGCATATGAAATCAAAATAAACTGAAAATGTTATGTGTAAAATATCTGAAATGTATTAACATTTACATGTTTTCATTGATAGTCCATCTTTTGGGAAGTGTCATCCTGAAGAAGGTATTAAAACTGAGAATTGACATTTCACTGTGCACACACATACACACACACAGACATTACAGCTGCATCATGGGCTCAAATCTCGGTCCAACCATTTACACAGCGTTATGTTATGGCTCTCCTGCTGCTCACTTTAAGCACACAAGCCAAAAAATAAGCTTGGGTGGGCAATACTGACAAAAAAGAAGTAATTGTTATTTGGGGGGAGTATTACAATAACAATAGTCAGAAGATGCTTTTGCAGTTCAACAGAAATGTTTTAAATGTATTCATTGAGGTTGTATTCAACAAATGTTAAAGGACAATGGATGCACTGGTATGATACTGGAATTGTTGCTGATACTGAATATTTTCAAGGAGTGAATATAAGCTCTGTTAATAATAATATTGGTTCCATGGATATGCTATTTTGTTCTATACATTTGAATAATAAGACAATTTACTGGCCAATGTTTGCCCAAAGCACTTAATATTTTTCAAAGTTAGTAGTCTGTAGTTACTAGAGAAAATAAGACTAAAAGACTAAATAACAGTTACAAGACACATTTGGATTTTTTATTTTATTTTTTTTTACAAAACGCCATTTGTGTTTAAAGGAAATAAATTATATTTTCAGTCTCTGCCTTAGTATTAGTTGATATTGGTTATCTGCAGATATTTCCTTATTATTACTACATTAAAACAAATATACTTCATAATGTAATACATACTTAGAGTGTTTTTATCCATATTTTCAGTCTTCAGTCTCTGCTCCGTGGTTCTGTAATGCCACAATGAATCTGCAGTTTGTAAATGTCACCTGAAAATTTTCTCCTCCAGAAATTATAGCACCACAAGCCTCTGCTACTCTGCCACTATGCTGCTATCCAAACTGTCCCAACAGACAAGATTGAGCCACATGCAAGTCTGAGCTGACACTTACTGGAACACCATCTTCCCAATTCTGCTGTTCTCAATTATCTGAAATTTCAGCAAAAAATAAAATAAAAAAAAGAAACCCAAACTGAACTAAATGAAATTAAATCAAAATAGTTTTTCATTAAAATAACTTCAGACAGTGACACTGATGAATGTGATAAATGTGAAATATTATCCAGGGCTTAGCAGTTGCATGTAGAATTTTAAAGGTGCCTATTTTGACAGGTGGACGGTCTGCCATCTGCTTGTCTCCATGGCGATATTGCTTTGCCTGAAATGTTCCACATATGGCATTATTAGACATACTGTATCTTGCATTTAGTAAAGTAAAGCATTTTGTTAAAAGAATTACCTACATAAATACACATTCTTCCTGTGAGCAGGCTTAACTCTCCGCAGATCTGATCAGATTAAAGTGGTCTGGTAGTGTCACCTGCTTGTTTCCTTTGAGATATACAAGTTTACAGCCATACTGTGGAACATTACTAGCAAAGCAATAACATCTCTGCAGAGACAAGCCAGTGGCCAACACTCAACCAGAAAAGTTGCAGTGCACACTTTACATAGACAATGGATGATTATGCTTGTGTGGCAGTTCATCAGTCTAAACGATCAAAGTGAATTATTTAAAAGTGGTTTATGCCATTATGTCTTCATCCCTGTCTGTCAATTTCTTGGATTTTTGTCTGTTCGATGCCATATTTCTGAAACTTGATGACGGAAAACTACTAAATGCTTTTCATGAGCTAATGCATTTTCAGTGAGCGGAGCTAAAAGCCTTTTAGAGGGCTTCCCTATTAAACGCATCTCCCCTCCCATGTATTATACCCCTCTCTTCCTCTTTCTCTCCACCTTCTCCCCTCCCTTTGCTCTCCCCCTCTCCTCTCACTTTCTCTCTCTGCCCCTTCTGACCCTGTAAACCCCACTGTTCTCTCTTTCTCTACTCCCTCTTCTCCCAACCTGGCCCTGCACATTCCTTCCCTTTCCTTCCATCCTTTTTTCTCCTTCTGTTCTCCCCCTCTCCTCTCTTTCCTGACTCTACTAGTATATATTCCTCATTTCTTTCTGACCCCATCCCCTATCTTCTCCTCCCCTCTTCTCTCCATGTGTCTTCCCTCTCTCTCCTCCTGATCCCATACACCCTTTTGCTTGCTCTCTCACTTTCTCTCCCCCTCCCTCCCTGACTCCTTACACCTTCTGCCCATCACCCCTCTCTCCTTCCTCCATCTCTACCTACTCCTCTCTCCTCTTCTTTAACTGTTCACTAACCTCCTCTCCTTCTTTCCCTCTCACTGCTCCCTCTCCTCCATTCCTGACCCTCTATACCCCTCTTCCCCCTCTCTGTTCCTTACTTTCCCCTCCTGACTAGAGATCAAGTGATGTGTTTATGGCCATTGCCGATAACGATGTTTAGAATCCTGAGCAGCCAAATGGCCTATAAGCTTTGCCGATATTTTTGGGCCAAGACGCAGGGACAATTTAGATTCTTTCCACGAAATTATGTCGTTTAATTTACGACAAACTCACCTTCACAAACCTTGGGATTTGAGCATTTTGAGCAGTTATCTGTTTGCCCTAAAGTGTTCAAATAAAGCTTTATGTGTACTCTTTAGGCAGCAAGTCAGACAAAACAAAATAACCAATACACTAACAAGTGCAAATATTTGCCCTATATATCGGCCAATCCATCTTTACTCCTGACCCCTATCTTCTCTCTCTGCAGTATGGCCCAGGGTTTCCAGTGCTAGTGGCCGCTGTGATGGGTTCTGAGGATCACAGTTCCAACATGTCGCAGAAGATCTCGTCTCTGTCTCGTAGCAATAGCAGCTCCTCCTCCAAACATGACAGCAGACAGGTAACTCACACCCAACTAATGCCAACGTCAAGAGCTCAGCCAGCCACTGTGGGAATAATCCTACCTTGGAGTATACACTATTAAATATTGACACTTTTCTGGAGTAAAATCCACAATAATAAAGTTCCCAGTGTTTCCCTTAATAGAGGAGACTGCAGTGAACCGTCAATTTTTTGTTCCAATAGACTAAACAAGCTGCAATAAATTGGTTTTAAAAATATCCTTATTGCTTGTTGTATTAAATAGGAAAGTGACAATATTTCATCTAGATTTTTTTATTTGTAAAGGTAATGAGTGATGCTCTATGCACCATGTAGACTACATCTGAACACAAAGGCAAGGAATGTGGAATGCTTCTTATGACCTACTATTTTACTTTCAAGGGGCTTCCGCTTTGGACTTGTGTTATAATTATGTACTCTAACAGTAGATTGCAGTTTATATTTTCTAATTTGTATTTCATTAAGTAATCTACCTAACTTAGTCAGAACATGTCACCATAGTACCGTATTCTCTTTGTGCCAAAAACCAAAACCAAATACACGAAGAGAATAGTTTCCTGAAGATATCACATCAGCAGCACTGTCACTGTATCGCTGATTGTAACAGATGTGGTTGTTGTGATACCAGAGCCAAAAGTAGATACTAAATAAGCTCTTCATATAAAGTTGTTTATTTCTCTGTCTAAAGCACTTCAGCTCCTTCTGCGTCTATTGAGACTGACTGGTCCATTGCTTGTCCGTGTCACATGACTCTAAAGGACCAATGAGGTGCAGAGAATCTGCACTGACGTCCCTGCTGCTGGATATTCCATTAAAAACCGCAACAAGACGGAATTCCTAGTTCGCTTATTGGGAAATTTGGCAGGTCACATTCAAAATTCTCTGACTGGGTTAATAATATACAAGAAGGTAATGACATTGAGTACATTTAAGCCCATGTTTTAACAGCGCTGATAACGATACTGCGTCTCCGTTTAATCTCAGAGTATCTTGACCTTGAAGAATAGAGCCTAGGCAACGTTTGGCAATGACTCACTGCACAAATCATTGAGTGTTCTACGGGCTGCTTAGAAGCCACACCCCCATCACACACACATCCCCCCCTTGCAAGAGAGGGGCTTTTATTTAAACTCATTTAGATATTCAGAGGGATCAACGAAATAATTAAAACCAGATTAAGAACACTGAAGCAAGTTGCCTCCAAGCGCTTCCAAAAACTCATAAAGAACTGTGTCATTGTCACAAATCAGCAAGATCCAGAAAAGTTACACAACAAAAAATAAGTATTTAGTTTAAAGGAAAAGTATAGCATAAAATATACAAAGTGTCTCAAATAATGTAAATAATAATGTTAGAACCAGAAGGAGGCGACAGTTGCCAGTCATTGTGAATAAGTGCACATTCAGCAAATGTGCTTCCGGACAAACAATAAAAAGGGAACCAGATTTTAAGACTTGTTTTTAAGACAAATTGAAATACTAAATCCTTTGAAGATGCACTATGTAACTTTTCTGGTGGGGGCTCTGCCAACTGCTTGTTTGTATGGAAATTGTATTGCTTTGCCTTGAATGTTTCACAGTGTGGCATTACATTTATTTATTATTTATTAATTGATTCAATTTGCAGTGATTTTATTGTTAAAAGATCTCTTGTCACCTGCTCGTCTTCATGGATACACCTAATTTTATAATGCCAGCAATGCAGTACTGTACAATAATTAAATAATAATAACATCTCCATAGTGACAAGGTGGCGGTCCCTCCACCAGTAAAGTTACATAGTGCACTTTAACCACAGTTCACAGTTTACAGGTAAATTATAATCACTACAATAATAACCTTATGTTCACCTCCTGTTTGAAAACCATTGTGCAATCTTCTCCATGTCCCCTAATGTGTCTGTAATCCTGGGCTTTCTGGGAACTCTCACTGCAGGAGCTCTCACTCTGTGGATTAGTCTGTGATGAAATATTACCTTAATCTCTGTATTTGTAGGGATTTTGTTCAGTACATGTTGAATTGTAAGAAGAAAATTATTATGGTAAAAAGTGAGATTAGGCAGGTAAACTCATTCTGTAAACGGAACGTAACATAAATTACAACAAAAACAGAGCTTTCTGTTTGAATAAATACACCAGCATTCATTTCATTTATTTCACTTTGTTTTCCCTTAAGATTGTCTTTGTTTGTTTAAATTATTGAATATCAGCAAATCCAAAAGGAATCAATTAAGCTTAGCATCTTCAAGATGTACTGAAATGGAATATGCAACAAAGGGAACTGTGCAATGAATGGAGTGTGCAATGAATGGGAACTGTGCAATAATGGGAACTGTGCAATAATGGGAACTGTGCAATGTTGGAACTATATAATGAGTGGAGTGTGCAATATTTTAGTGTCTTGCCCCCTGTGACACTTGCTCTTGGAACAACGGATGGAAATTAGCCTTAGGCTACAATCCGGTGTGTTTACATTCATGTTGTCACGTTTGTTCATTAACATGCTCTGTCCAAATCAATTAAATAAATAAATAAATAGATAAATAAATAAATAAATGGTTGTTTGAGTTTTGCAAAAATCATAATTATGAGTACAGGGCTGGGACGAACACATTGGAAATCTATTTAGTTACAGAATACTGAAATTCTGCATTAAAATGTATTTTGTAATATATTCCAATACATGATCCAATCGAATAATGTGTTACTGAATACTTTTGCATCAAAGTTGCATTGTATTATAGTATAAAAATGGACTCAGGATTAAAACAGTTTAATGTTTGTTGCACTGGTTTTATTTATTCATCACAAGTGAAAGAAGGAAAAATCATGCTGCAAAATGAGCTGTTTATTATTCTTTTTATTGATTTATGTTTTATCTCACAGCAAGCTTTTCAGTTGAATAAAAAAAAAAAAATCCATTTAATACATTTTTGTTTATCTATTTTTTCCCCAAAATGGGTATTGTTCTGTTCAGTATCTCACCTCACAGAGAGTTCTTCCCACAGGACAGCTGGGAGATTGTGGAGGGTCTGAGAGGGGGCTACAGTAACATCCAAGAGCCACAGAAACAGGAGGGCTACCTGCACAAGAGGAGGAAGTGGCCCATGAAAGGATGGCACAAGGTATATGTTTGTTGTCAGTTTCTTATTTATTTATTTTGGGGGTAATTTTACACAAAAACACTGCACTAGAAGTTTCTCAAATATAGGATTATTTTAGAGTTAATTTGTAAAACAAGTACCCTGCACATTTTGCTATTCTTGTGTTTAACTGTAGGAATAATGTCTATCCATGTGACTCAGATCTGGAGTGTGGACGCAATAGCAATGAACAATTTCAAATCAGTGTTTTATGTATTTTGAATTAGCAAATGGTCTCTAGAATTTCTTCAAATCACTTACTCATTTAACCCATGATTCATGAATAGAAAGAGTTGATTGCAAAGTTGCCGTCCAAAAGTCGGCTAAGTCAAACCCAACTATACGACTTCACAACGATGGCTAAAATCAAGTAATTAAACTTTTACAGAGTTCCACAATCTATGAATAAATGATTAAACATTGAAGCCATTCCTAAGTTTTTATCTCTGTTTTAAAACTAATGGCTGTGTTCAGTGAGTCATGTTTGTCATTCTAAGTTAGCCTACACACTTAAACAGGCATCTTGCTGCCAGGCTTTCTTGTTGTTGCTCCAAGATCCATTAACTCGATAGCACTGGTTGTTAATAGAACTCTATACATTTAGTATTGATTAACACATCTTTGAGCTTTCAACAGGATTTTGGTGATGTACATTAAACATTAGGGATCATTTACGGGAGTATATTGGATACATTTGAGTAATAAAGCCCAATTACAGCCACCCACCCAGATTTTACCTCAACACAGAAAAGTACATTTTGCCCTGACTCTGACCTGGCAGTGACTTGAGCTTTTGTCTACAGAGATACTTTCTGTTGGACAAGGGCATCCTGAAATATGGAAAGTGCAGCGCTGACGTGAGTACAAAAGCTTTCTAACTGCATTATGTGCACCTGTCACTCACCACAGCTTATAAGAAGCAGCATGCGTCTTTTAACACTGCACACACATAGGGCTGCACAGCTTCTGCCTTTCTTTCCTGAAATGAATTGCAGTTGCTGTTAGTTGCAATTTATGTTTTCAAATCAGGGTTCAATTCACAGTAGACTTGTCAAAAAATGTATACCCAGATATTAATTAATACAAAACTAGATGTTTGTTTGAGCGAGTATCAGTGCAAGGAAAAATCTGTATGACGTGAATTTTTTCCTAAATTGCTTTAGAATGGTTTTGATCAGGACTAGTTTAAGATCATACAATCACATGAAATAAACCGCTATTATTTCATGTTGAATATTACGTTATTATCATAGTGTTTTATTTAGTATCAAAATTGAGTTTGAAATTTTTGTATTGTATTTTGACAACCCTAGTTCACTGAGAGGTGTGAACACACATAGAATGCATTTCAGAACATGTTTGTGAAGTTCTAATATACAAGATTAACAAGTATATGTCTGCCTAGGAAAGACACCCTTTGTAATTTGATAAATGCGGCCATTCAATTAAGTATTTTGATTCAGTTGCGATTAGTGCTGCATTCTGAGTTGAAAAATGCACACAAACACTTGAAAAACTTGGGAACTCAGGCCAGAACCATCTAGCTAAAGTAAACAAATAACATTTAGTTTTGAGAAAGCTAATAGCAACAAATCGTACTGGTTAGCTCATTTTAAAGCTGGTAATGAGTGAAATGAAGTCGGAACATCTTATCTCAGAATCCCAAGTTCCCGAGGATCCCATGGATGCATCATAACTGTGCAGCCGTAACATTTCCCTGTATATAGACGGAAAATCAAATCACAAAATAATCAGTGAGATAAATGATCACACTCACTCTCAATTTTAGCTCATGATATTTTTACAATACAAAAGTTCTTAAAGGTGGCTAAATATAGAACTATTATTAATTTTGCTGACTGTCAGGTTTTAAATGAGTGCATTTGAAAGCTGGGCAGACTACCGGAGCATGGGTATAAAGCCTAATCTAATTTATTCATAAGTGTGCACTGACTTTCCCTTGTCTTGCAGATTGAGAAGGGAAAACTGCATGGTTGTATTGATGTGGGTCTGTCGGTCATGGCTATTAAGAAGAAAGCCAAGTGCATCGATCTTGATGCCGAGGAAAACATCTATCACCTTAAGGTAAACCACAAGGATACTCCAGACTGGGCTAACCCTACAGACTCACTGGAGGCAGAAGAGAAAATATCACTTTAGTCTTTGTTTCTGTAATGTTTCAAAAATATGATATACATATTTACATTCAGATTAATAATAACTGTATTGTATTTACTTCTCAATATTTTACTGGTTGCTGTTTGAAGTCAAACATCACAAAAAAAATTAAAGAGAAATATAGTTAGATTATTAAAAGCTGATTTAAATAAAGAAATATGATCACAACTGAACCTGGGTTGCCATTGTCTTAACCTACATATAGTACACATGTTTTTCTTATTCTCTATATATGGACAAGTCATGAAGCCATACTTCAAAACCCCCAGATTTAATTCATTCAGCTGCAGAGGCTGCACTAGCACTGATTAGTAATTATAGATAGTTGTAGGAACTGGTACCCAAGTGAAAGAAAGGCTCATTCCGCTTGCTGATTGGACGAGAACCAAAACACCAATGTACAAGGTTGTTATATCTAGGAATAAATCATCATTACAATTGTTATCAGGAAAAAACAATATTTCATTTGAACTGATTTACTCCAGTTTCCCGCATCAACTCAAAGTATGCTACATAGGTCTCCAGGAAGAATAGCTGATAGCTATGGTCAATTAAATACAATCAATCAATCAATCAATCAATGAACCTGCCCAGAGACTACAGGTGGAAATTAGCACTGCTGCTTCAACCTGGTACAAACCATCTCTCCTGTTAAGGTTAATGTATATTGTGCACAGTCCCTATCTCATTAAATAAATAAACTATACTAAATTTGAAATTAAATTCTACATATCCTCCCTTTAATGTCCACAGTAAGTTACAGTTTTACGACTCCCAACTTTCTTCGTCTCCTCCATTTGTCCTCATGTTTGGATTCCACTCTGCCCACTGCAGATAAAGTCCCAAGAGCTCTTTGACGAATGGGTCTCCAAACTGCGCCACCATCGAGTGTATCGGCAAAACGAGATTGCCTTGTACCCAAACGAGAAGACATTTTTCTCCCCACTCTTCCCCTCCCCCACATCCACCAGTACCACAGAGAGTGCCTCCATCAGAAAGGTACACACAATGCTGTTATCAAGCCAATAGCTGCCTAAACATCTCAATATAGGTTGGGTTCATGGTCTAGTTTTGATCATATTATAACCACAGATCACAGGCACAATCCATATTTTGTTATTATTGAATCCATAACACTGCTGTATTAATTGTATGACTTATAGAGCGTCAACTGACAATTATCAGACTGAATAATGCAACCATATTTTGATACTATTGTGAGACACTTATTTCATCTTATTGTTTTAGTGCTGACAGAGAAAATGTTAAATTTTATGTTGTTTTTTATCATGTGGTTAGGCTCAGTAATTAACCAGATGATAGCCAGAAATTAGGTTTTAAAAAAGGTGATGGACTATTGAAAGTCTGTCCTAGCTGTCCTGAATCTCAAGTAAATTTTTCCCATGGATAACCTTGGAATGTTGCCATATCAATTAACTCTAAATAACCAGAAGAGGCTGAAGATTTTGAATTTGTAAAAGACCTTAAACATGAACATGAATCCAAGCTATTGAAGAAATGTTAAGAGGGGGAATAGGTGTGACCTCTGCTCGTCTTTGCAGTGCATGTCTCTACGCCGACAGTCCACGGTGCATTCTCCAGGAGCCTTCCCCATAGGATGTAACAGTCAGGCCAAAGTCGCAGCCTGGCTCCAGTCGTCTGATGACATGGACAAGTGCTCCAAAGGTGACTCTACAGAACACACCGACTCTCAAAGCAAGACAGCAGCATCTGGTGCTTTTTCTCACTCAATTTTAGGTTTCGATTAAACCAGCTGTTTCCATCCAAGTAATTAAAATGAAGACTGTTGAGGTCAGTTTAAAAAAGTGAAGTGAAATTTGGGTTTGCTTCAGTGATAACATTAAAGGTTCACTATATAACTTTTCTGGTGAAGTGTATGCCTCCTGTTTGTTTACATGGAGATGTTATTGATTAGTCTGATGTTGTTAAACCTGACTGTGTCCACGGAGAGAAGAAGGTGACTCCTCCAGGCCAAGTTACAAACCCCATCTGTTAAAGCTCACACCCTCAGTGCATGTATTTTGTACTTTATTAGCATAAAATGGACTTGTAATTTGTCATGTCATACTGTGAGATGATCCAGGCAAACCAATATCTCTAAGGAGACTAGCATTTGACGTACTGCTCCCTCACCAGAAAAGTTACATAATGCATCTTCAGTCAATTTTATTTTAGATTTTATTTTTATTTTATAATGTCTGTGATGTGCAAGGTTTGAATATTGACTCAGCTGGGTTAATGTAGAAAGTAAATAATAGAACAAATTAGGAAATGCAATCTTTTTTCCCATTCAGACCAAAACGGCTCTATGCAATCAAGCTAGGAAATTGTCCTTCCCCGTGTGCCTGTTGACTGGAGCAAGAAATGAATTTATATTTATTTTTCTGCCTTGCATCAGAGAAGCTGTACATAGCCTGTGCTCTTGCAGTTTTAATAAAGTTATAACAATCACAACTAAACCTGGCTAGTGACCAGTGCCTTAACCTGCAGATGGAGAACACAGACACAAGTTTTCCTCATTCAGTATATGGACAGGATACACTGCGGCAGCAGAGGCACTTATTAAGGATTCACTGCAGGTGTTGGGGTTCAGGTAGTGAGAATTCAGATCAGAGAGCCCTTTAAGGTTTAAACCAAATAGATTTCAGTATTGAAACTGGCAACCCAAATGAGACCTAGCCAGGCTGGCACCACCTAATGCCTCTGCTCAGTTTTATTTCTCTCCAGCGACTAGGTCAGGAATCGGAATACACTAGATGGTTTGCAAGAATTTCGGAAGTTGTAGACCTTGCACTGGCCAATCAGCGAAGAGCTGTGAAACCATGACTGGATCTGTTTTTTGTGGTACAGCACAACAATAAACAAAGCGAAACCAGGCATTCTGTGTTGGCAGCGATTCCCGCGATTGAGGATTTAAAGCCGGAACAAAGACAGTGTTTGGTGAATTTTATCAAGGGGAAAGATGTTATTGCCCTTGTTTGTACAGGATTTGTGAAAAGCTTAATATACCAGTTAGTGCAGCGATTGGTTAAATAAAAAAAGTACCTGCCTACTGTTGAGAACAAATCCTAATGCTGCGAGGTCAGACGGTTTCCACAAAGTGAAACCAGCTGATGAATCAGGCTCAATGAGACATTCATGTGCGGCCCATTCTGCTTTCTGATTGGATAAACCAAATTATAACTTAAACAACTTGGTTGTCATGCCCAATGTTTTTGTTATTGAGAATAAATCAGCATCACAAAAGCTTCTAGTAAAGCTATATTTGATTTGAGCATGTCTACTATATCTGGAGACATAGTTAAGTCATATTTATGTAATTCAAAATTTAAATCTTGCATACAGTTCCTTTAAACCTATCTGTCCTCTCTCCAGACATTTCCGTGTGTGAGGCCTACCTGCTGGAGCTGTCTCACCTGTTACAGAGCATGGAAGTCCTTCACCGTACTTACTCTGCTCCATCCATCCAGGCTCTACAGGTCACAAATACAATCAAAATTAGACATATTGAAATTTAAATATTCTATCCTTTAACTAATGTTTGTCTTTTTTTAGGCATGTACATTTGAAAGCCCCAAAAAAGAAAAAAGACTCCCAAGAAAATGGCGTACAAAAAACTACAACAAAGACGTCAAAACAACATTACAGGTAAAAATCTGTTGAATAAGCTTTACAACAATAATAACTGAATAATCAAACTGTATACTTGCCTACTGCAGGTTCCCAGCTGCATCTCCTCTGGCTCAATCCGCCTTCATGCTTCAAATCCAAACCTCTCCACTGCTGCTCTGAGCAACGACAAAGGCGAAACCGAGTCTCTAGACTTTAATGTTGATGTAGCCAAGCTCCAGGAAGACTTCTGTCGTGTGGCCACCAACTGTGAGCCATCAAACTGCTATTACTAGAAATCTGTATTTTAACTGTTGACCGGCAGACATTACATTTTTGTCTTTTGTCAAACATTATAGTACTGTCTGTAATACACATAACATTTTTGTCAAAAAATATAAGTTTTTCATTTTCATTTGACTGAAAAACACAGACAAACAAACAAGTTGAGGGCCTGCACTCTATGGAAATGTGCCATAAAACATATATGTCTCCATGCGTACTTCTTTTTATGAACTTTAATACCCTTCTCTGGAATATGCCAACTGTAACATCTCCATGGAGACAAGCAGGCAGTGGACTAGAAAAGTTACACAGTGAACCTTTAAATAAAAAAAAAATCCTGATTATTACCAGCATTTAAAAAAATATACATAGACCTAGTTTTCTGCAGTAATCTTTGGGTAAAGTGTGAAAAGCCTGTAGATGCATGACGTCAAAGTATTTGATTGATGATGATACATCTCATTTCATAACGACTCTCTAATATTGTCTCCTCCAGTGCACACTACTATGAAATCTGCTTTAACTTCTCTGACATCGGAAAGAGAGCGGTTAAGACAATGTGTGGAGAGTGAGACGTGCCCACCTACGTCCCCTCAGGTGGTTGGTCTGAAGAATGCCTTATCAACAGTAAGTTATAAACCTTATAATATCCTTAATGCTATAATAACCCTAATTCTATCATTTTTGAATGATTTAAAGTCCTCAAAATGTCAGCAATAAAAAGGAAGCTGAAATAAGTGATAAATACAGAATAGGAGAATGTGAGCTTTAATAGGATAATTAATGTTATGGCTATTATTGTGATCAGTGAAAATACTGTACATTTGGTCTGTCAGTATACTTACTATATAATTGTAATAACAGTATATTTTTAGACTCAATATTTGCCTACTGCTTTATTTACTGGTGGGGATATTATTCTTATTTTTGTGTTTTGTGTTGGTGCGCCAGAGTATTGAATAATTAACACATTTATGACTCACTGCTGTCAAAAAAGGGTTGTCAGAACTGTTTAAAACTCACTAATAAATACTAGAACTAGGATTGAAGTTAGATACGCATTTGAGCAGGGATCAATACCCTAAATCATGTTAAAATAAACTATTATTGTACACTGTTGAAAATTATAGTTTTGATTGTAATATAGAGATGGTACTGGCCACTGTGTGAGACTTGTAAATTAAAGCATCTTAAGTAGAATCAAAATTTTAAACATAAAAAGTTGTAAAGTAGTTTTTTTTAGTATTGAAATCAAGTTAAAAAAAATCATATTGTGATAAGACAGAGCTATATTACAGATACTAACTACTAAAAGTGTCTCATTGCAATTTATTTATTTCAGTCTTGTTTGTTTTGCAAAGTGCAATTAAAGTGGTCTTCAGTTATCAATTTTCACAATATTTCCTTAAGCTATATTTTAAAGGTCCTATATTACTGTATTTTCCACACTATAGGGTGCACTTAAAAGCCTTTAATTTAATCACAAAATGACTATGCGTCTTATAATCCAGAGCGCCTTATATATGAATTTATTCGGGTGTCTTAGTACGACTTTAC
Source organism: Boleophthalmus pectinirostris (assembly GCF_026225935.1). Classification (NCBI taxonomy): domain Eukaryota; kingdom Metazoa; phylum Chordata; class Actinopteri; order Gobiiformes; family Gobiidae; genus Boleophthalmus; species Boleophthalmus pectinirostris. Next base: position 25,804,351 of record NW_026571447.1, read on the forward strand.
TTTACGAAACTACAAAGTCGTACTTTTTGCAGCATTACGGCTCCCGTAGTCAGGAGCATCGCAGAGTAATACATACTGTGATTCCTTTTAATATCAAAATGCACCTGTCAAGAGACACACTTACAATGCCCAATTTAAACTCAAGGCTATTATAAAGTTAAACTGCGAGCTACGTGGAGCAGTGGATGAGAGAAGAGGAACACACATTCCCCCAAGACAGGGCGACTTACGCTACGATCTGCCAATGGATCATGGATGCCTGGGCTAAGGATCAGTATCAACTGTGGTCCGAGTTTTCAGGAAGACCAGAATCATCACTGAGCTGCCAGGTAACGGTAACGACACTGACTCGGATAATGAGGAGAAGGATGCGGGCGTGCTGGAGGCCGTAATCGCCCAACGGTTTGAACAATTATGAGTTATTGTGAATACGCTAACAATTTAGCGGTCTCAGACAGTATTGTTTTTTATGCGTTACAATTGAACAAAGTTGAGAGTTATTGTGAACGAGTTAAGTAAGTTTGATTGACTTATCTAACTGTTGTGTTTCGTTTAATGCGCCTTATAGTCCGGTGCGGTTTATTTGTGAAAAAAGTTTGAAAATAGACCATTCAATGACCTTGCGCCTTATAATCCAGAGTGCCCTATAGTGCGGAAAATACGGTACACCATATTACATTAGTTTTTTTCTGTTTGAGAGAAGAAGAGAGAAGAACCAAGTCTAAATATGTGAGTTTGTGTGCTAAACATGTGTAAATAAAACAAAACTCCAGGTATGTTTCTGATGAGCAAACAACATTATAACAGATCTGAAAATATTGTAGTATGAGCCCTTTCAAATGTGACAGACATAATACTAAATTATAGTGGCTATCCTTAAGAACACAGACCACACATTGCACTTTGTTCTCTTTGAAAATGTCTTGCTCTACACCTACACATTTAATTAACTCTAAATAAGACCCAGGGTGTTTCATCTTGATTACTAAGCCTCGATCTACCACACGCTGTTGGTAAAGATGGCTATGATGACATTATGCTGTTTTATATTTTTGCATATTGCTATTAGGACAGGGAGTTGAAGGAAAAAAAGGGGTTTTATTGAAATGTTTTAGCAGGATTTGGATTTAATAAGAAATGACTGGTTGTGCAATATCTTCAACAGTGTGTACATTATATGGCTGTAAAAATCTAGAATAATGAGATAACGTAATAATTAGAACTGATTTTTTGTGTGTGAAAAAAGTTAACCAGTATATGTTTAGAGCAACTGTTGTATTTGAAGACAAAGTACAGTTAATTTAGAAATAACTCTTTTCAATTAAAATGTTCTTTTTCATTTTGTCTTTGCCACATTAGTTTGCTCTTTTTGCGTAATTTTCCTGGTCAACCCTGCACAGGTCTCAACAGTCAGAAAGAAATCAGATTACTTACATTAGATGTAACTATGTGCATGACATTTCAATTACATAACTCCAGAAGTCAGACAATGATCTGATTTTTGGTGTGCATGTAAACGTAGCCAGTGATTGTGATGGTTTGTCCACAGGCTTTAGCCCAAAACAGTGATCTGAGGGAGCGCCTGTCCAAGATTCACGCTGAGTCCCACATTGTAGAGCCCACAATAATAAATATCACTGCCCCTGTGCAGGTGGGTGCATCCCAAGCATCTTGGATCTTCTTTCATTGTCCACCACAAAATGAATCGTTCAATTTGTCTTCATTTAACATAAGCTTTTACGTGAGAGACACCCACTGTTTTAAAGAAAACCCTCATCAAATTGTTGACCAAATGTTGTTTGTGCATGCTGTCTTGAAACTCCTGAAGAGAAAACAAATGATCCACTTTATGAAGATTTGTATATTACAGCGCTGCGCTAATATACATCTTCTGTTCACTCATTATTCTGCTCCCCTGTGCGTTCAGATCAGCATGCTGCCTTATTTTGATTTCAAATGTGTTTTAAAGCACAATTATGGTGATTATATGTGATTAAACCATATGATTTTATACATTACAGTTATTTAAACATTTGTGAGTTGTCTGAATGCTGTGATCCAGTGTTTTGAACTGCCCCTATAATGATGGTGTTTTTAGCTGTGGGCATTTTGTCTCCTAGAAACAGGAGTCCATGGATGACTCCCATCATCTCGTGCACCAGGTTTCCAATGAGAGCCGGGCCTCCATCGCTGAATCTTTGTCTGAGTTCTTCGATGCGCATGAAGTGTTGTTGTCTGCAAGTTCCTCTGAAAATGAGGTGAGCATTCAAAACTCAGCTACTTAAGCAATATGATTAGTTACTCTGCCCAGTTTTCTGTCTTTCTAACCATGACAAAGAGAGATAGTTAGCATTTCACTTCCTGACTTTCTATCCATTGTAATTGTATGCATGTATGCAATTAAAGTAGAAGTTGTCGTGCTGGAATGTTCCACAGTATGGTATTAAACGTATCTATCTTAATGGAAACAACAATCTAAAGGTCGGGGGTTTCATAGGATTTTAGAACAATAACATTTGTAGTTGAGTAGATAAAAGAGAAGTTTAATGCCATACTGTGGAACATTCCAAGCAAAGCATTTGGAGCATATCCATGGAGACAAGCAGGTGGCAGATCTTTATAAATAAATAGCATTTTGACTCTTCTCAAATGTTTTTGAGATCAGCATGGTTGTCTATGGCAATAACTTTCATCGCTCTGATATGTCCCACATAAAGATTTGGCTTTGTCGTGCAGCAAATGAAAATAATGGGAAAATGAAAGTTAATTACTTTGTTCTAAAAATACTTCCAAGTGAAGGAGAGATTTGACTCAAACTCCAGGGGGACTATTTATCTGGAGCTTGTTAGATCTTCTGCTGACAGGACAGGAAGTCTCAAAAATGTGCCATCCTCCATGGACCATTTCACAGTCCATTTGATCAGGCTTTTGTGTGTTCTAGGTGTCTGAGGATGACTCATACATTAGCGACATCAGTGACAATATTTCTATGGACAACTTCAGCAATGAGACCGAATGTGAAAGATCAAGTTCAGGTTAGTATCTTGACAAAATATAGTATTACTAACACTGTCAAAAATGATCAAGAAAAATCAGTCATAAGAAATATCATCAATTTAACCTCAAGGGCAAGAGTTAGAGGTTGTACATTTGCCTATAAGGGGGAAGAAGGGGGTGGAGGGCTACAGGTTGGAGACCCCTGCTCTAATGTACAAAATAAAATTTTATCAAGCATTGTGTTAAATAGTAAATTATAAGAAGCACAGTTTTTGCAATTCCTACATAAAAAATACTTAAATTAAAAAAACTTTAAAAAAAAACTTAAAATGACTCAAATCATGGTAAATATTCTGAGCATATGTTTTTCATGTAGATGATCCTCTTATATGTATGGTTGCAGTTTTGGTGGAAAATGGCATGTACCAGCGCAGATCCTGTCTGCCCTCCCCCAGTCCCAACAACAG